>NC_056748.1:993813504-993918324 GCF_019279795.1 Protopterus annectens | reverse complement strand
GTTACCACCTGTGCCACTTTGCAAGGACAGTCCCTCTTTGGGCAGTTGTGTCCTGACAAAATATATTACAAATGGCAAATGTCCTGAGATTGTAGGACATCACTATATCCCATTTTATGTATGAGTTGCATAACATAGTTATTTATGTATGTACATTCCTAAATGTTACAAGACACACAATAAGCAACTTAACTGCTACAAGACTACACTTTTCTTTATGCAAAGCAGTACAGTTCTACCCTTTGTACTGACCATGGGTATGTGTCCACCTGTAACATCTGATGTGTGTCGAAGATATTCCACTTTGGCCATTTGAAAAGGTGGCAAGCCGAACCTGGGGTTATCCCGGGTGTGTACATGTTGTCCCACTGCTGTGCACACGTTGTCCACAGTCGTTGGTATGCTGCGCGTTTTAGCATTACATATCCAACCTTCGCCTCTCTCTGCCTGATGGACAGGTATCTTTACCTACACACACCGTTCACATACTGTACAGATTCGTCATACGTATCGTGCGTTACACACCAGTACATGTCGTGTGTTCGACATACCTTTCCGGCCTTTGGTTCTGCGTTCGTCTCTATTTCCTTGTTTCTCCTTCTGTATTCATGTTTGTTCGGTATGAACATACGGTTTGAATATCCAGGGAGTCTTCCTTATATTAAAGTCACCTGAGGCATGTGGGTTAATCAGGCCAATAGCTGTTCCTCGGTGTGTACTTATGCGATATCACCGGTGATCCCCTCCTTTCGTTCGTTACTGGCCGGCACTAGGCCATGGTTCTTTCCTCGTGTGGCCGTTGGTTATGTGCAATACCTTCGTGAGGATGGTATGTATTGTATCATGTTTATGTGACTGCATCCGCTATGTGTGGTGTCGGGTACATTTCGCTGTGGTGTTAGCCGTGGATTGTGTGTGTTGGGTATGGTATTGTGTTCGACATGTGGGTCTCCATGTCCTGGCGGCGTCTGTCGATGGCGTTGTGCATTCAGATGTGTAACATAGCTGTTATTTTCCTGTACACAGCGGATGCAAGGATGCATCAGCCGCTGCTAGTGTTTCCCATGAGCTTGTTGTGGGTATGCCGCTGTCATTGTCTGCCTGTATGTGTTTGCTACGGTTTTAGCTGTTATCCCTTTGATATGTGCAATGGGGTATATCTGCGGATGTGGGTGACGGGTACGGGGTGTGAGTCTTGCATTTATACATACCAGATATGCTTGTGTGTGTGCTCCATCCCTGCTTGGGGAGCTGCAGGTTACCTGTCTGTTGTTCGGGAATGTTTGTTTTGTTGATGTCGCGGTGCTGTCGGTATCGCCTGCATGTGTGCTTCCTGCACGTATTCCTCCTTCACATCAGTTATATATCTGCGGATGTTCGTCCGTGCCTACTATCCATTGGCATTTTGTCGCTGATAGTTACGGTGAATGTGGTCCTATACTTGGGGCGGCCTGTATGCTACCGGTAGCCTCCTATTCGTGTGCCGCTTGCTTACTTCACGGTCGTGGAACACACCGCGGTATTTACGGGACCGTAAGTGTTCACGATCGGTGCCGGGATAGCACATTCGTATTTTCGCCGTACATGCCTGATGCTGTGTAACGTTGCCGACGGACCGTGTGGAGTCTACCTTATGGCCGCCATACATACGGTCATGGTTTGTACATGCGTCCTTTGCATCTCCTGATGGCTATGGCCCTGTGGTACACTTTGGGACATTTCCGCTTTGCATCGTTTTACGTCGCCACGTGCATAGCCACTGAGGAGATGTCAGTACTACTTTGTGGGTACTGCTGTACATACGCCTATGGTTCCTGTACTGTATGCCTCGCCTGTTATTACACTCCGCCTGTGACATGTCATCTACATACACATTTTACACTGGCACACACATTACACACACACAGCGGAACACACGACAACCTCACCTCACACATACACATATTGCCGCCATGGCTGTCAACCTTCTATTTCCAGAGTGAGGAACACACACAGTAGTAATGTGAAACAAATGGGCATAATGTGGAACACATAGTAATGGCATAGTGACAACTTCAGCTAAGTAGGTCATAGGTTGATGATAATATGCTGATTTACTTACAGTGAAGAACCTTTAATGAATTACTATGAGTACATTCTATTTACCAGGATGTCATTTATATACATTCCTAACAATGGATGTTTGACAGACATTTTCAATGTGGAACTTGGAGGAACTGCGAGGAACATGAACTGTTTTACACCCCAAATGAGGTACGTTCCTCATAATGTCGTACACTTCACTGGTATGCTTTCCGCTTTCGCACCGACGGTTGAACACAATACCTACGTTGGCGCATCGCCGGTGGCGGCGTGTATCTCCGCACTCATATCCTATGGATATGACACGCACATATCTAGGGTTGCCACCTTTTCAAATGCCCAAAGTGGGACATTTTTGTAGAAACGTCAGATTTTGCATGCCAACACATACCCACGGCCAGTACAAAGAACAGCAATTCACTTTTTTGCCAGAATACAAACTTGTAGCATTACAGTTGCTTATTCTGTTTATTATAATATTTAGATGTTTCTTCTACAAAATAACTGTTTTATGCAACTAATAAAGAAAATATAGGAAATAGTTTTGTCCTACAATCTCAAGACATTTGCCATTTTGTCAATGTTTTTGCAGGACACAACTGCCCAAAGGGGGACTGTCCCTCACAACGTGGGACAGGTGGCAACCCTACACATATCCCGTTACTGTACCGTGGACTGGTGACCATCCCGACACGCGGATATGTATTGATGCAGGTTAACATTTCCATGGCTGGCGTTACCTGCTCTGCCCACCCTCCAGGATGATCGGGTTGTCGGTCACTATGTTAACTATGTGGTGATTACGTGTCTTACTTATCTGTGAACTTGCATCCCTGGGTTCCATATTACCCTGTTGTACTTTATATCTGTGTATGCGTACATATATTTCTACATGTGTACTGATATGTATTTCCGTATCTGTGTATGCACATGAGTACATATGTGGTCGACTTGCGGCGATAGTGGCAGCATACGGCTATGCCGTGTGCTGTAGAACCGGCGTGCGTTGAGGTGTTGGCGTTCCATGCTCTGCTGGCTATTGGGTGTGCAGTGTTTGGGCGGTGCCTTTGTTGGAGTCACACATACGTCCGCATCACGGTACACATTACGGGCGGACATGTTTGTGTGGCGTCCATTTTACTGTGTGTGCAGGTCAGGAGGTGTCAGTCCATGGGGCCTACACTGTCAACGTATGTGCTATGCGTTCCCTCTTTGCCAGGGCGTAGGCATATTGGGTACGCCTCTGTCTACCTACTGGGGCTGGCTCAGTGTGTCCATGGCGCTGAACGCCCTGTGCCTGTGCTTGCCCTGGCAGTTGTGGCGGGCTTGGTGGCCCTCTGGCATTATGTCCCTGCAGCAGCTGTTTCCGCAGAATCATATTGTGTAGCATACAACATACTATGAATATGTGGGCACTTGTGCCTGGAGAGTACTGCAAGGCTCCACGGATGTATCCATGCACGGAACCGTGATTTCAACATCGAACACACGCTCTATGATTATTCTCGTTTGTGCGTGTGCCTCATTATGGCATTCTTGCATGTGTGTGTGTGCATTTCTGATGGGTGTCATCAACCACGGCTCCAGTGCATAGCCAGCATCCCCCACAAGGTGACCTTGTGTGATGTCCCCTGGCGAATACCTGATACAGCTGTGAGGCATGCCAGATATGGGAGTCGTGGTAGCTTCCAGGGCTGCCAGCACACACATCCATAATAATGCCCTGCGCACTGCACACGACCTGGCAATTGATGGAGGGGTATCCCTTGCGGTTTATGTAGCGTCTACCCTGCTCCCTGGGTGGTGACTTAATTTCTATGTGCGTACAGTCTATCGCACCCAGGACCTCTGGTATTGTGCCACATGGTGGAAGCGGCGCATATTGCTAGCCAACTCCTCCTGAGATGTGGGGAAATTTATGTGCTCATGGGCATGTGGTAACATGGCATCCAGGAACTGGTGTAGTACCCTGGATGCTGATGCCTGTGAGATGCCCATTATGTCCCGGTGGGCCTTTGAAAGGTACCTGTAGCCAGTATTCGCAAGCTCACACATACCTTTGTGTCCACTGGGATGGGCTCCCCTCTGTTGTCTCTTGTTCTCAGGCGCGGCCGGCACAGCTCCACTATTTGCTGTAGCGTGTCCCTGTCCACCCTGTAGCTCTACTATCTCCAGGTCTCGCAGCCCCTGGTAGGTCACCCTTGGTCTGAACACTCTCCTTCTCCTGTGAGGCCTACGGTAGTTGTCGGCACCACCCTCCGCAACTCCGTCTGTCTCTGCCACATACCTATGCATCACGGCCACGGCGGCACCCAGCATATACATATTAAAAGTTCCCAGTCTGTTTACACCCTACGGTGCGGCGTTTGGGAAATCGCTGTGTGTTGTGTGCATTCACATTTAATACTGTTGTGCTGTATACCCGGTGATGTCATTGGGTGTGTCTGTGCAGCCGTATCCATGGATTATTTCCGTGGTTTTACGGTTGCAACTGCAACGGTACTGCCTGTAGTGTTACATTACAGTTGCCTGCATTGCCTTCGCCTTGCATCTTACATTACTGCATCCTGCAGGCACATGGCATATGATGCATTTTATCTGCAGCCGCAGTTATGCTACCTCTGTACTTGGCTGTGCTATTTCGGTTCTTTGCTTTTTGCATTTCTACTACATCCCCTACTATCTTTGCACTCATATGCCTCCCCTTTCCCGTTATGCAGGAGTCTGCATGTAGAGTTATCAGCTGCCGGTGTTTGCCCTTCCTGCATTGATTGGTGTTGATTGCTCATTACGGCTCCATTTACACTGCTTCCGCATTTCCTCGTATTCTCCGCATTACCTTCCTATATCCGTGGTTGTTGACGGTGAGGCCGTCACATGACTGGTTTAGGAACGTAGTCATCCTCGTGCACATGCATCTGTACGCGCATTCTGTACTCTCAGCGCATCTATTTCCTAACACGCCAGTCCTGATGCTGTGATGTGCATTGTACAGCCCAGATTTGCTGACCTCCAATATCCTTCCTCCTACAGTGGCACACACCTCTGTGGTTGACATGTATCTCTTGTAGGCCACTCCTCAGTGTAGTACCGCTCGCTTTGCTCCATCCTTACGCGGCGCCGTTTTGCGATTCACTATTATCTGCCTCATTTGCATGGAATTGACTACTAATACATGGTTACGGGCGAACACCGCCACCACTCCTTGACAACCATTGCGCTGGGGTTGAAGCTTTACATACATACTATGGTGTGTGGTGGCTGTGCAGCTGATGTGTTATACTGCTCTTTTAGGACATTGTCATATTATTTCATTGCTTTGCAACTTCTGTGCACATATCCCGGGGTCTGCTGTTCTTTCTACGTGCGTGCCATTTATGTCATTTTTACATTTTGTGCATATTTTCTTTGGACATTCTCGGTGCCTTTCCACATTGGCATATTGCACCTATATGATACCTGACTTTGACAGCCTTCCGTTACTCCTCCGGTATGTTTGGGTAAATGTAAACTGTTTTTTTTTGGTTTACATTGCCGTTCTTACGCTTCGCCTCGCCACTGTGGATCGCTATTTGCCCTCATTTGCATGGTGCAATACCGCACACAGTGTGTTTTGCATACCTACGCCGGGGGCGGAGACGCTCCGGCGCACGCCGGTAGTGCACGTGGAATTCATTCATACCTGAATCGCTCAGCAGCCATATTTGGCGTTATAACGCCGACGCTATGCTGGCGCCTGGCGCAAGGTTCATGAATCCCGGGGCATGTCTATTTCTAGCTTTTGCGATACATGCACCCATTAATAATAGCCAGGTTAACTTTTTGCATGTTTTTCTTATCATCAACATTAGAAGCTATTTCACATTTTACAAGGCTTTTTGTTTTAATTAAAACCCTCAAACAAAGCAGCAGTACACCCCCAGAACAGCCCCATAACCTGTTAGTACAAACACACATAACTATGTGCATCTTCAAATAATGAGGTTTAACCCTCCTAACAGGAACATTTGTGCCAAATAGACAGCTGCTTACACAGACCCTAATTAACCTGAAAATGAGGTTGTTCATGCTAAGACATGCCTGTGCTTCTACTGACAGTAATTGGTGCTTTTTTTTTTTTTTTTTATCTTTATTCCCACCAGATGTGAAAACCATGCTTTCAGAAATCATTAACCTTTAGCCTCGACAAAACCAGTGTTCTCTCTTTTATTGCCCTATTATCAGCTTGTCTCCATGGAAACTAAGAGAAAAAAGAAAAATGTAGTCCTCTGCTGTAACCTGAAAGACAAGCTAAAACATTTAATGTTAAAGGAAAGTTTTTCATTATATTCAGTGTTCTCATATTTACTTGTTTCCACTTAAAATGTGTTATTGTTATAAACCAAGGGTCTTAATCCAGACATCCATCTATGCAAAAGTAAAAGAAAACGTATTACCTCTACATATATTATGATCTGTGTACTTTACACCCCATCCTCCATATAAACAACTCAAGGTTGCAGCCTATTAACTTAAACATGCTTTAGTCTAGCTTTTCTTCTCTTTTTGCACTGTAAATGTTTACATTGCTTAATACCAAAAAGAAGAAAGAAAGAGAAGAGGAAGAGGAGGCGGAGGAAAAGGCATCTGTTATAACTTTATAACATCCAAGAACAACTAAAAATACTTTACCATAAAATGTGTAATTTATATTGTGAAAAGTTTCATAGAAATACTGTTAAGAAGAGAAATTGCTTTACTTACAGTTACCATTTTCCTTCCTCTTCCCCTCCACTCAGAGTCCTTCCAAACATTAATTACATGAAGTGAGGCAAATGCTTTTCAGTTTTCCACAAATTTAACAAAGTTAACAAAAGTCAACTCTTTCCACTTATTCTTATACAACTGTATTTTAAAGATGCGTTTGGTGCTTTGCAGTCTCGCATTTATTCACTAATTTCCATATTGTTGGTCTTCTTCCTACTCATCTCTGTCTCCTAACTCCAGATTCCAGCTCATCTCCAAGGTACTCCTGATTCTTCTGGTTAGCTCCTGTGCTCATCTCTGTCTCTTAAGCATTTTCCTTTAGAACAGTGATGATGTGAGGTATTGCCAGCTATGCCAGGAGAAGTAGGGCAGTGGATGTGTAACATATGCCAGCATAGCTAGCTCGAATTTTGTAAAGAATTATATGTCATTTGTATATCAAATTGATTTATACAGATGCTTGTGTTATAAATGTATTTGTTAAGTTGCTTGTTTTAAAAATGTATCAACAGTGTGTCCTGCTGGACAGAAAAGAAATATACACTTTTATTAGACTGCATTATAACTATTAAAATTAATATTGTAACAGATGATACTGGAAGAGAAGAGGTTAATCTCAGTCCAGCTAACTTTGAAAAATAGTAAGAAATTAAATTACTTAATGTAGGCCATAAATATTTTACCTTACAGTAATGATTGCAGCCAGAGATTACATGTCTGTACTAGAGAATGGTTTATTAGCTCCTGTAGGAAGAGAGGAAGTGTTTTAGGGTTTTATAGCTTCCAGATGCTATAACACATCTCAGCAAAGCTCTATATTTGTGTATGGTAACACATATGTGCTAAAGTCTGCTTCAGTTTCTAGCAATGGGGGTAGTATGGGAACCAGAAGTCAGATGACCAGATGTATGTGATGTCATTCTGTAATCTAGGACAAAAATTATGTTTTAATACCATATGAGAGAAAAGTCTTAGAACACTCTGTTTTTGAAACCTGACATAGAAGGATCACCCACCTGTTTCATCTTGCCCTGCTCTAGTAAGTGACCAGGGCATAGTAATTCTTTAGATCAGTCAGAAAAATATACGGAGATTATTAAATACTGTTTTTCTGTATCTATGTGAGTCTATTCATCTATGATCTTTTAATATTTCCTATGATTGAAACTCCGGTGTTTATTATAAATAGATATTTTGTATTTTCATGTTGTTTTATTATTTATTATTAAATATATTTAAACTTTTCATTGTGGCTGGTCCTTTAGAGAATATTTTAACCTTTGAGAGTACATATATTTATTCAGTGGCACTGTGGCCACTCTTGAAAGCCTTACTGCATTGGACAAAACACTACCATTGGTATTAATATTGTAAGAGCTTTTGAGTACCTGGCTTTGATAATCTAGGCAGAAGGGTGCATAGCTAGTATATCTGTGCCAGCCTTTCCAAGGTGTGCATGTGTGTGTGTGTGTGTGAGTGTGTGTGTGTGTGTGTGTGTGTGTGTGTGTGTGTGTGTGTGTGCGTGTGTGTGTGTGCAAATCAAATCTAAAAGTGTGTGTGTGTGTGTGTGGTGTGTGTGTGTGTGTGTGTGTGTGTGTGTGTGTGTGTGTGTGTGTGTGTGTGTGTGTGTGTGTGTGTGTGCAAATCAAATCTCAAAGGGTGTGTGTGTGTGTGTGTGTGTGTGTGTGTGCCAGCTGCTTGAAGCAGGCACATGTAGCACTGGTTTCACAGAGAGGGTGCTGGAGGACTTGCCTTGGACACTCTTCTAGGGACTAACTCTACAGCTGTGCTGGTTGGAGTCTCAATGGGTCCCTGGACAGAGAGAGAAAGAGAGACAAAAAGAGAGAAAGAGAGAGAGAGAGAGAGAGAGAGAGAGAGATCCAGACCCTTGACTGAATGTGTTCCCTGTGTGCTCTTAAGGGAAATTGTACTTGATGCAGACAGCTACATCTGGAAATATTGTGTGTATCTATTTTTGTTCCAAGTGAACTTCCCTCTCCAGTGTCAGTGGTGAGGATTCAGGCTCTTTGATTACTGGCACAGAGAGAGGACATCACACTAGTAAACTCTCTTTGTGTGGTTCATTATCAGAAGAATCAGAAACAGAGACACCCTCTACTTGATGACTAATTTTTGTTGGAGAAACATTTGCATTTTCTCCTTAGTCTGTTCTGCATCAAAAATTGCTTTGATCATCCAGTAAAATATATGCTGGAGACAGCTGGATACAGCAGTTTGAATCTCATACCTTCCTCTCAGCATTCCCCAATTACTGGATTAAATATGTTTCTATTCTACCTGGTGTACAGTGAATAATCATTTTCCATATATGTCCAACTTTTAATGCTTTGCCATTTTGCTACAGTTTTATCAGGATCAATTATTTCTGTTAATAGGATTGCATCTTTATTAATGAAGGTCTTGGCTGCTTTCTTATGGTCAGATTTGGAACATAGATATAGTTACCTTTCAATTAACAGCCCATGCTGTAGAATACCAGTCCAGTTGCCTATTTGTGCCTTCATAAAATTAATGCAGGCTGTTCCTTCTAGTTTCTCTGGTACAGCAGAAAATCTTGGATTTTCCCTACATGCTCTGTTCTCTAATTCCACCACTTTCTGATGCATCTCTTCTTGAGTAGTCTCATACTCAGCCAACCTTTTTGTCATTTTGACCTCTAATTTTGCCAGTTTTATCAGCTCATGTGGATATCTGTTTAAAGCTTCTTCCATTGTCCCAGCCTTTTGTTATTTGAGTTAATATACTCTTTCGGAGTTTATTTTACATTAATCAGCTCTGAGCACATTTAACTTATTTTTCCTATAGAGTATTAGAAGCTATGTCTTGCACCAAAGCTGGAATTTTAACTAGTTTTTTTTTTTTTTGTTGGATTCTTCCCAGTCTTTCTCTTTACTTTTTACTAGTTGATTTTCTTTCAGGCTCTCTTACTTTCTTCTTTATAGGCATCCAGGCAATGTACTTAATAGCAAATAATTGAATTTTACTCAAGCTGACAGTATCACTGACTGTTGTTTCTCAGTTACTTTATTCCCTCTGGGAGAGTTGACGTTAAGCTGTTGATCAGTGTTTAGCATTTTGAAAGTTGGCTTTGACATTAATCCTTGAGCTTTACTGGGGATCGCTTCCATGAATATGATATTTTTTATTTATCTCACTGTAGCTGAAGGTCTTCTGCATGTTCTTAGTTGCTGTCTGCACTAATTCTTTGACTTTTTTGCCAAAGGCTGTCTGACAAGGCTGTTTTGTGAGGCATTTCTGCCCCTGTTCATGTTAAATACAGAAGTATTGTTAATGCACTGAGCTTTGAACTCTGAAACCTAGACTTGTATGTTGCCAGCCTTTATTTTTATACTCATGGACAGTAAGCAAGTCATTTAGTTTTTAATGTGTACTTTGTGTTATCTTTGTGTTTACCTCACCCAAAAGAAGATATTTATATTATCCCAAAAATGTAGAAACTCTCAGTGTGCCTGTAGCACAGAAGGATAAAGCTCTTATCACTCCTCAGATGCCCCCATGTTCAATTAATGGCATGGAAACTGAGGGGCTGTGGGGGAGGATGACAGTGAGAATTTGTCTCTTTCATCCAGGGGTGGGGGTAGATGGCTTAGGTTTGCAGTATGAGCCTGGCCAGATCAATGGTGTATAAGCAGTAAGCCATTTATCTGGGAGGTTTTGCATGCCTGGAAGTGCTCATCCACCTCACAAAGACAAAAACTGCAGTGGTAACAAGGTTACTACAAGGGGAGTGGGAGTTAGGGAACACTCCCCGCTAGCAGTATTATGCTGCACCAGCATCCTCTATCTCCTCATTGGTCCCAGACATGGATCAGACTAAGCCTGGGGAGGCTATGGTGGCCCAGTAGAGATGGTTGAGACTATATTAGATCACCGAACGCTTAAAAAAGCAAACAGTGATTAATCAACCCTATGTAAACAAAAGCTTACAATTTTGAACTGTCAGAACAGCGATTTTTTTCCTAGGGGAAAAATTGCTGTTCCAACTCTAAAAAAAAAACAATAATAAAACACTTTAAACATTACATTAGGTGGTGGGGCTGTGCCCCCCACATCCCCCCTACTTAAATATATCAACTCCGAGACCACACTACAGTCCCGAAAATGGCAAAGTAATGAAGCGGCCAAGTGAATTCCTTCCCAGGGAAAAAATTCGCTTACAAGCCGCTTCAATATTTTGCCATTTCAGGCTTTTGAGTTCGATCAAGACGCATTCAAAAGAACACGTCTTCTGTCGTCTAATAGATAACCGAGATGGTTAATTAGGAGAGGAGCTGATGGCAGCTGATGGCCAAATACAGGGAGGGTAAAAATGAAGAAACTCATAGATCAACATAAATGCGGACCAACATATACCAGATCTTCAGGAGAAAATTGTTGATATTAAAGAAATGAATGAGGCTACTGAGAAGCATTTAATCATTCTTCAGGAACAGATGATTATGATATGCCCTGTACTGATGACCTCAAAGACAAAACAACCATAGTAGAAGTGATTCTTAAATCATGGATTGATTTCATTTAACACATGCTTTTGTTCCCAATGTGCTAACACTAGTTAGAGTAACTATTAGCACAGGGAGTGCCCATGGCAACTCCCCATACTTGCCAGAAATAATCCGGACCATATGCAAAGACATTGTTCCCCAGGATCAATTCAAGTAGTGAACATATCAAATCTATATGAAACCCTGCTTGATGTGCGAAGTCCCTGACAGCTTCAATCTCATAGCTATTAGGTATCATAGTGAGCAAACTGTAGATATCCATAGTTACCAGGATCAACTTGGAATAGTTAACTAAACATTCCATTTTAGTATAAAGGCCACTTAAAAAACTTGCTGCATCTTTTAGGACACTGCCTGCTTTGGGTAGAACCTTCTTTAGCTTACTTTCCACATAAATAGATAAAGGCTCAGTCAGCCATCCTCTTCCTGCCACTATGGGTCATAGTGGCGGATTGTCATAACACTTGCGTATTTTTGGTACACCACTAATCCTAGGAACAGTGGGATGACTGACATCAAAGAAGTCATAGAGTTCCTTGGTCAGACGTCTATCCGTAAACATGGTAGGATGGTTGACTGGTATGAATGTACTAGCTTTTTTTTTTTTTTTTTATATATAGTATGTAGATTTATACTTTCATTTCCAAAGATATTCCTTAATGTGACATTCCTTTCAAACAGCTTAATGTCTATTACAAATTCTTTCAAGTCAGAACATAATGAGGGGAACAAAGCTAAGGCTAATATAACTAGAGTATTGCTTTGACTTAAAGGGGGGTGGCAATACATACAGGGGAGCAATGAGGTTTAAAAGAAGGCAGGACTTAAATGAGCTATGTCATGTTTACTGAAAATGGTTGGGTAGATTATAATTGATGTATAAAGATTGCAGCTGGGAGAGTGTCACTATGGTTTGTGATGTGAAACGCTTGCAACCAGGATTGTATCAGTGTGGTTTGTTTTCATTTATAAAAATGTATGATTGCTTATGTCGTAAGTGATGGTTTAATAAAGATGTTTGTTGTTTAAAAAAAGGGATGAGGAATTTAATGATTTATGTAATGTTGCTTAGGTAGATAATATATAGCAATAAGTATAATGTCTGTTAATGTTAATTTGTTAATGCAGTTTGATTGCTTTTGTATAAATGTAAAATTATATATGTCACAAGTGATAATTCAACAAAGGTGTGTTTACAAAAATCTGAGTGTTGTCAGAAATATACTACCGAGCCTTATCAGAAAACAACAGTTGCATATTTTGTGAATGAAGGATATCTGTGTGGAGAAGGAGAGGGAGAGACCAATAGTGGTACCCCCTAAAAGCAGAAATTCAACCTGAACATAGTCTTAGTTTTCTTCTGCAATATCAAAACAGAAGGTTACTCAGGTGCAGAACTTTTAGCAATAGGTACTTAAAGAGACAGAAGATACAAAGGTGAAAGTAAAGAAATTGTCATAAAACAAAAGAAGAAGAAAGTCACCGTCATGAGCTGTCTTTTTAAGAGGAAGGTATAGGAGAAGAAACTCACCTGCAGTGATATTTATAGGTAAACTGGTTGCACCAAACACTTTCTGACAGTTTACTGATAAAAGTGTTTCTGTCTTGACAGATTTGCAGAGAAGCAATGGAAGGCATAGTAGAAGGGCAATACATTAAGCAAATTCAGAGTAAATTACTGCCAGAACAGAAGAAGAAGAAACAGATGAGCAGTTTTATCCTATCCTGTTCTCATACTTTCAGTTAAGGAAATATTGTAAAGGGTACGCAAACACACAGAAGAAATATCTAACCAGTTGTTAATTGCAAGACCTTTTTGTTTTATTTTGTTTATCTGGGTAGTGCACTGATTGTTTCTGACCATTTGCTGGCACGGCCCAGGTGAGATTAATCACATAATATATACTTACAACATATGAGATATAATACAAATATGCCTATAAAATAGATGATTTTAGACCACGTGTGATGAAATTGGTGCATAGCCATATTTTGGGAGCACACATAGGTATGGGCAAAAATCAAAGTAGAATTTTAGCTAGATTTTATTGAACTTGTGTATTGAAAGATAAAAAGAAAGTCGATGCAGCTTGTCCAGGATATCAAAAGATGGCGACACATACTGGTTTCAGACGTCTGCTGGCACATATGACTGTTAATGAAGAGCCATTTGAGCTTATAGCCATAGATTCTTTAAGCCCATTGTTAGACTCTAGTGATTGCTATATGGACATTCTAGTGGTTTTTAACTATGATATTTGTTTCTTGTAACAGGTAGGCCGCGGTGGTGCAGTGGTTAAAGTTGTCGCCTCACAGCGAAAGGTTCTCTGGTTCGATTCTCAGCTGGAGTGCCTTCTGTGTGGAGTCTGCATGTCCTCCCCACGGTTGTGATGCTTAAGACATGCAGGTAGGTGCCTGCGTGAATGGGTGTGCCTTCATTGAAGGTTGGGCATTAGGCTGGCACCTTGGCACCATAAAAATCTACTGTCAATCATAAGTGGACTGGCGTTCCACTGTGCTGACCCCTAACTGGGAAAAGCCAAAAGACATTTGCTTCTTGTAACACCCCCATGCAAAAAGCCAATGTTATGTCATTAGCTAGAGAACTGATGCTGTTTTTCTCCACAGCAGGGATTCCCAAAGAAATATTCATGGCCAGCGGACCATATTTATTCCCAGGAAGATACACCAGCTTTGCCGTTGTTTTAAAGTAAAACAGTTAAAATGTCAAAGCACTACCCTCAAACTGATGGGTTAGTGAAGTGATTTAAAAAAATATAAACATTAATCTGAAAAAGGCCATGATGCAGGATGGCAAGAACTAAGATCAGTTACTCCCTTACACCATTTTCCTTTAAGTGAAGTGCCTCAGATCTGAACAGGATTAATCTCATTTGAGTTGCTATATAAAAATCATATCCGAAGCTTACTGAACATAGCAAAGGAGACTTGAGAGGAAGAAAACACTATTTTAAAAGTGTGACTGCACAGTTTACAAACTTGCAAGACAAGTTAAAGAAACTACTACACTAGTAGATAAAGAACATATGCAAAGGACACAAGAGATGCAATCACGGGTATATAATAAAAAATTCAGATCTAGAGAGTTTAAAAAAAGAAGTAGTGTTAGTTCAGCCCTCTGAAAATAATCTCCTAAAAAGTACAAAGGGCCCTTATTGGTGGTAGAGAAAATTAAGCTCAGAAACTGTGAAATATGACAAAGAGAAAAGCAGAGCAGATACTTCACATAAATGTACTAAAACGGTGAGGGATGCAGAAGTTTCTGTCATCAGCCTGGGAGAAGACATATGTAGCAAAAATTTGGTATAAAGGAATTCTATCCCTGAAATAGCTGAATGTTTAGAAACAAGAAGTGAGAGAGTTTTTACTAAGAAATAAAGATTTTTTTTCTGACCTATCTGGCAGGACAGATTTAATACAGCATCCTATTGAAATTGTGCCAGGGAAGATGGTACACATAAAAGCACAAAGATTACAAGTGTTCCAAGAGAGCAGTAAATGACAAGAAAAATGCTTAAGTTAGGAGTTGTTGAAGAGTCTCAAAGTAGCTGGCTCAGATTGCCTCTAAGACAGATATTTACGAAATATTTTGTAGTGATTTCTGAAAGCCGAATGCCACATCTAAATTTGCCACTTAGCCAATGCTTAGAGTGGATGAGCTCATAGAGAGGCTCGGCAAAGCAAGGATTTTGACCACCTTAGGTTTACCCAAATGGTACTGGCAGACACCACCATTACTAAAAATAAACAGAAGACAGGATTCTTCAGCTCAGAATGGCAGGGAGGTGGATACTGTGTCTTGTCAAGCATTATCTCAGATTACAGTTGATCAGAATTAATTTGCTGTGTTATTTGCTGATGAAGAAGGTTCTGTGGAGGTTAGGGGTCTCTTTGTGACTTCTCACTGAAAGGGAAATCTGCTGAAAAACTGAAGAGGAGGTTCCAGCTTGCCAAGTAAATGAGGAACAGTATGAAACGCCATATGAGACTATCCTTTGAATGTTATCAGCATACATTCCATTACAGGTCATAGGCCACACCCTTCACGTGATGTTTTATGTCTTTTGTATGTGCATCTTCAACAAGATAAACTTACTCATGTGTTACTCCTCTGGGTATCCCTCTTTTTCTGCAGCTGTTTTCCTAGAAAAAGGTATATAAGCTAAGAAAAATAACCTTTATATACAGTACCATGCTAGGGAAGTATTTAGAAACATTTAAGCTCTAGCTATCTGCATGTGAAAGAGAACATTGCAGTAAATTATGCTGCTGATATGAATGTTTTGTTATTAGCCACGACCTTTTTGCCAAGATGAGGTAAAAGGATTAACATATTGAATGTATTAGGGGCATGTTTTATTTTAAAATATAATTACTGAGTCCTAAAGAAAACCTCTTTCAATACAAGCAACTGTTTTGGAGGTGTCTCACCACTGTTATCCTAGGGGAATGAATGCATAGGTTTTTTTTGTAGCTTTTTCTTAATTGGTTTGTCCATGTGACCTTTTTACTCTTTGGTTTGAATGTTAGTTGGAATATTTTGCAGACATTTTAATGGTTATGCTGGGTTTAAAGACCTTATGTTTCTGAAGTATAGCCAAACAGTCCATTTATGCTGTGTCACGAGGTCACAAGATGGCCGAAACATGCATGCCCACATATACTGGGATTTGGCTTTATTTACCTGAATGAATCTGTAATGACTTAAAAAGGAAAAAGTAAATAGTCATGGACATTCAGAAACCATATAGCTGAAAACAGTAGATACAATGGACGTACACTACAAACCAAGAAGCTTACGTGAGGAGACCAAAGGATAAAAGCCACCCCAAATCCAACACAATCCAGTAGTGAGATAAAAAAAATTAAAAGATAAGACAAAAGATAGTTTATTGCCAAATTAATTATTACTTACTGTTGGCATATAGCTGAAACATTTGATGTCATTAAGGGTTCATTTGCATATATCCCATGGGCTTCTATTACAAGGGGTTTAAGGTATTACACAGTGAAAACTCTAGCTTGGCTAGGGTTTCCTTATAGTTTTTACTAAGGGGAATGAATGTGGAAGTATCTTGGCAATATCTTGTACAAAATTTTTTATTTACTGCCTATCTTTCAAATAGCATAAAGTTGAGACTTTTACATATACGCATTATGCATTTATTTGCAGGTCAGAAAAATCTAATAGAGGTTGAATGATTCAATAAGTAAGCAAAATAGTATGTGTTCTTTTAGTTGTTCTGCTTTTTTTGTCCTCTCGAAAGCTTTCTGCTAAAGTGCTAGAGACTATTGTTTCTTTGTTCAGTGTACAATGCTCAGGTTTTTCACTGTTCCTTCATAGGTTCATAGGTTGGTACTAGGCTATCAGCCCTAGGGCCTCTACAAGCCTAGCCATAACAATTCCCTGGCTATTTCTTCCCACACTATTTACTTCCCTGGACCCCTGTCTAGCAGAACATTGTTTAAACATATTTTTCAAAAGTTTGCAGTATTGTATTTTCCTCTGATTATTTCATGCCACATATGTACTTTATTCCATGTTACTGACATTTAGAAAATAAAAAAGCGATAAGAGTGTATTTGTATGGCAGAGCAGAGCAGAGATCAATTTGCTCTGCCACCGTTGTAATGCCAACTCACCGGACTTCTCTCCTAACCCAGTGAAATCATAAGTTTTGAAGCAGACTTGCTCCAAACCAGCAAATGGCTTTACCCCTGAGCTTTCTCCTCCTGCTCAATGTAAAAAGAAGTATGTTTTTGGTACACAAGAAAAATTATGCATTGTCTTCACTATGGCAAATGCTACTTAGCAACAGTTATCACTGTTATTGTCTCTGGCTAGACCAACTACTAAATTTTGAATACCAGTTTCACATGACAAAAGCAAAATGAATAAACTACTCTTGTGGGCTTAAAAGTTCTCTCAGATTTATCCTTTCGGTGTAGATGTACTGTTGGTAGAGGCATTTTTTCTCTCCATTTGGATTATTATCTGCAAATAACAGTAGCAGTTCTAAGAATAACCCAGCTACATTCAAATATTATTAATTCAGGTCTGCAAATTCATTAGTCCTTCTCCAAAAAAGGAACTCCATTGCTTTGCCCTCAGCAAAGCTAAATGGCTACTTGTCAAAAAGAACATACAACTAGCTCTTTGTTTCCTCCTGTTTAAAATGTTAAATTCAGAATTTCCTTGCCAGTGATGTATCATAACATTAACATACAATCTTCAGTCAGTACTCACTTATTCCATTTCACAGATATTTACTAGGTCGGCAATGCAGGTGACCAGTGAAAAGCCTACTCCAGTTTCCTAAATGCTGCAGAGTACTGTCTGGTTAAGTAACTTGCTCAGAGATACATATCAGGTAAATGCAGATTAAGAGAATTAAACCCGGGACTACATAAAGTAGTGCTCTTAATGTACCATAGCCTTAATCCCCTAAAGTAATTGACAAGACTTACATAATCCCTTAAATAACCTCCACTGCACTAATCATAGCTTCTCAAGGATGGGCCCAAAACCTATGGAATATTGCCATCCCAGTCTAAAATCTTTTAATTCATTTTTCCTTTCCAATGAACCATGAAAAAGATATATCAGTGGAAAAGCCAAATGTTCATGCTTTCTTTAAAATGAATCATTTAAACAGCAATATTTAAACTTTACTTCACTGATTTTTCTATGACTCTCTCCATTTATTTGTTTTTTTCAGTCATACACCATTTAAACACAGTGTAACCCTTTTGCAATTGTCTTCTTTGTATACCGTAAATATTGGACAAATGGCGGAATTTATACTTTCAAGTTACTCTCCTACTTTTTTCATTGCCTATTGCACTTGTAATTTTTCATTTTGTGTGAAAACATTGTCATTTGTACTCTTTTTAATTTTCTCATTAATCTGTATTTGCTACTTTATAAGTTATCAGCTATTACACATATCTGGTTTTATATGTAAATCCCAGGCAAGCATGAAAGTAGTCCACCTCATTAACAAACTGAAATAAAGAAATACTTTTTCTATGTGTATTTTTTTTTTTTTGCCTCATGCCCGACAACCACAGCCTTTTTTCTATATTAAATAGCAACAGCAAAGGAAAATAAGTCATCTCAATGGGCTCTCACTCAGGTAGCCAAGAAGGTTGTTAATGTTGTGACCATCTGAGGACCATTCAGTCTATATGTGGCTTCACCTCTTTAGCATATCATCCAGACTAGCAGCCCAAAGGACACACAGGGGAGGACCACAATCACCAGTGATCTGTCCCCTGCATCAGCCACTGCCACCATTTCTCCCAGTCTGTCTTCATGACTAAGATCCTAAAGCCCTTAGCTACTCAACTGACCATGGTGTTTGTACTTTATCTCCTAATTACACCCCCCCCAGATGGCTAACATTAGCACTTCATCACCCTGGGGGTATCCTACACACTCCCTTGACATATGTGGCCATTATACTAGTCTCTTAATGCACGGGAGCATCATTTGACCTGGAACCACCTTTCTCTGTCCACCCCACACACTACAGCTGGCAAAGGTCCCTCATTCCCAACACCTACCCAACTGTTGTATCAGTGATTGAGATATAATTCTAGCTAAGGTTATCTGCATAACACTAAGGGTTTTATTTGTCTGTAACACAGAGCCATGGTACATCAAATTAAAATGTTGATTTGTAATTGTTATATACTTGCAAGGGCATTTATATGCAAGGAAACTGCTTTATCTGGGTAATTGCTCTGCTGAATACAGGAAAAAAAAAACTGCATCTGCAATTTAGAAACCTGGAATGTATTGTGAAATTGTGTTTTCTCATTTTTGTAATGCCATATAGTTAAAAGTTTATTGATGGCTTTTACATTCTAACATTTATTCATATTCTCTTTTCCTCTTTTTACATAACTGTAAATGTAATGACGTTTATACTGTGTATGTACTTCTTTAGCATGTATTCCAGTACAGGACTGGAAACAGTCCTGAAGGATCAGTGCTCTATCTTGGTTATCAAATCCTAAACTAATAAATAAATAAATGTAGGATACAAAGAGAGCTGTTAAAGACAGGAATGCGCAGTAGGTCTATATCTTCAAAGGAGTCTCCCAGGAATATGTAAAGGTCACATTGTTTGCTCAGAGCTGCGGGCGTTACTTATAATCAGTAGTAGGAGGAAGGAGAAACACAGTCCTGTGCAGCTGTATCTGTACGAAGAAGAGCCCAGCCAGGCTTTACAGCTGTACACCGTTAGAAAAGTGGCACTAGTGAGAATTATGCAACCTCTGCTGAGCTGTTGCTTTGCCTATCTCCCTGACAGAGACCTAGAAAGATGAATATATATTAATTAACTATGAGTATGTGTGCATCAGATGCTAATGATTTCATTTTTGCCATGCTTGTCTTGTTGGTGTTTGAACTGTCTGATATATCTCCAGAAGGAAATTAATTTTTATGTAGTATTTATGGAGGGGAAAAGAGCAAAATATGTCAGGATGTAAAGCACTGAAGAAACATGGTATAACAGTCTATATGTAACATAAAATGAAATTTACTAAGAAATGGCAATGTCTGATGTGGAGATTACAGTCTCTCTCCATCTTCTGCACATACCCATGCAAACACATGCACATATACAATCACCACAAACAAGCATGTGCTTGCTCTTACGCACACACACACACACACACACACACACACACACACACACACACACACACACACACACACACACACACACACACACACACACACACACACACACACACACACACGCACGCACATACACACACACACACACACACACACACACACACACGCACACACACACACACACACACACACACACACACACACACACACACACGCACACACACACACACACACGCAGTACTACCTGAGACACATCATTACCTTTTTAGGTAATATTTCAATAAGTATAAATACTAATGATCCTATTTTATTTGGGAGGAGAGGAACACTTGACGGCGCATAGGTAATTATCATAATGACAGTGTTCAAATCCATGAAAACATTTCACTTTCTTCTTTAGTTTATCAAAAGCTGTCATAGTGCTTAAGCTGAACAAAATCAATATGCTCTAAATGAGACATGTCAGGCAGTTTGGCTTGAAGCCAGTGAAATAATATTAGTTAATTAATTCAAGGTATGAGTGTAGCTACAAAATCACAGAGTGTTCATCTGCCTGGATTTTTTTTATCTTTAAGTGCCCCAGCAACCATAAAATGGGAACATTTAGCTAGGATTAGCTCATGCGTTCTGTTATTCTTTGACCTCTGACCTGGCTTTATCTAATCATTTTTTTCTTAATTCTTTTCCTCATAGTCTATATTAATTAGGATAAGTGCAGTTAAAGCATATGCATTATGCATTAGGGTTTACACTCCATACTATACATGGGTTCCTGAGACTCCCAATTTTTTTTCAGTAACTCCCTGCCTTCCAGTATAGACTTTTTTGTGGCTATTGATATTGCTTATGAATGCAAAGATTACTAAGAACTGATGATGTTAAGTGTTACTTTTCACTATAGTATGAAAGAAAATGTGAGTAAAGTGAATATTTAAAGGAAAAATACACCTTTAGAAAAGACATACATTGCTTTAGTGTTCATCTTGCACAACCTGGCTTGACTCCAAGGCTGTGCCCTTGAAGTGAAGTTAAAACATAAATACCTAGGCTAGTTCAGAAGAGACCATTATCATGATTTTGTTTAGCTCATTATAGTTTATTATTGATTTTTATTCCAGTGCATATTTATTGACAGTTGTCATTCAGTGTTAAGCCTCAGCCAACAAAAAATCCACAATGCTTTCAGATTTTCTTGAACTTGCCCTGAAGCAGGCCTTGACCTCTTCAGGAAGGCTGGCTTTATCATTTGGAAAGCACAATAAGAAATTATACACGAAGTACCTGTATATGCACTAAGTACAAAAGCAATGTGAAGTGAAACGATGTCTTGGAATATTTAAAAGTAATTGTGGAACAAGCTTTGTCTAAGACTTTATGGTGCATCCTATCTCTCTTACACAACATACTCTAAGGTATAAATATATTCAGCTTTAATTAAATTTTTGTTATAGCCCTTATCTGCTTGGTAATATACAGGTAACCCAAACAGAAAAAAAGATGAATTAGTATAATAAGCACGTTAATACTACTTAATAAATACATGAATGAATACATAAAGAAATAACTAAATACATAAATGGTCACAAGACTAACAGAATCATGAAAACATAGTAGTTACAGCCTGATGCAAATAGCATTTGAAAATAAACAGGAATGACAGAGATCAGTTCAACTATGCATAAGATGATATTCCACTCAAAAGACAAGTAACTCCAAGTCCAAACCAGATCCATTTCATCCATTCAATCTTCAGCCCAGGCTCAGTGGATTTTCTCCAAACTAGGTCATCAGATATTTTACTGCCCCACATAAAGAAGAAAAGAAGCAGCAAACTGATAAACTGTCAGTTATTACTGAATGGTGATAATACTTAGTATAATGAATTAGGAGTGCTGTAAAACATGACATTCTTTTCCCTCAGAAAGCTACTGTTGTTAATACAGCTGACTCGTGCTGAAGACCATTGGATGTAGTTTTGGGAGTGACAGTGCCAGGCAGCTGGTAATTGATATCTGCCTGCATGATATCTGTCACGATGCACTGTGATCTACTCTTGTGTAGTAATACCATACCACTCCAGAATATTACATGACAATGGAAAATGTAATTGCATTACTATTGGAGTTATTTATGTCACTCTTTATATGACTTGTGATTTGTTTTATATTGGTGAGACTGAACGATCACTAAAAGCATGAATTTATAAACATACTTATGCACTCAAAAAGAAGGATATGAATAATGGCCTAAGCAGCCATACTATCTTATGTGGTGATTTTAAGAGATTTTTTTTTATTATTTTTTTATTTTGGAGAAGGTGTCACAGAATGTTAGAAGGGGTTCATGGGCAGTCAAATTGGAAAGTAGGGAATTGTATTGGCAGATGTATTTGAATGCAACACAACCACCAGGGCTAAATGATAAGGTAAAAATAAATAGTATACTGACACTGAAAGCAGGCAAATTGATTAATTTTAATTTGGTATTTATTAGTATATTAGTTATGAACTGACGATTAGAATTATGGATTGTATATCAATGTTTTTATACTTAAATATTTATTGGTTTTAACAGTTTATGCTTTTGCTAGGTCATATTTAATATGTAATGAATATTTAACAGTAATGTCAAATAGTGGCATGTTACAGGTTCATATTTAGCATGTGATCGCTTTGAATTTGTCATTTAAAGTTGATTTAATTTACTTTTACTGGTTCTGATGAAGATCATAGTAATGAACTGGATAAAAGAGCTTAACTGCTGTAATGCAAATAAAGTATCTTGTGATGTTTATTACCCTCTGGCATTTTTTTTGCTTATTTCCAGTTTTTAATGAGTTAATAGATTTGTGGATGAAACTCCTTTTCTTCACTTATGTACTTTCTAACTCCACATTCTAGGCCACCTTACTCTGTTCCATGTTCTGTGCCAGCTATCCTCTTCATCTTTTACCCCACTTCAATGTTATTTATTTAGTTGTTAAAGACCTCAGGAACTGGCTGAGCTTATAAGACATGTTCATGGCAATTTGGGAAAATACTACAAACAATCTTCTTCTTCTTTCGGCTTTTCCCAGTTAAGGGTCGCCACAGTGGTTCACCTGTCCACTCATGATTGGTAGTAGAGTTTTACGGTGCCGAGTTGCCAGCCCGGCGCCCGACCTTCCACAGAAGGCATACACATGCACACACTCATACCTATGGCCAATTTAGAGTGTCCAATCCACCTACAGCATGTCTTTGGGATGTGGGAGGAAACCGGAGCACCCGGAGGAAACCCACACGACCACAGGGAGGACATGCAGACTCCGCACACAGCCGAGGATTGAATCGGAGAACCTCTTGCTGTGAGGCGACAACGCTAACCGCTGCACCACTGTGACCACCCGGAAAATACTACAAACAATACACTAGAAAAAAAGGGATTCTTCATACAGCAAAGATAAATATTTGGTATTTAAGGAACTTTATTGTTTTGTTTACTTGAATGAAATCTAAAATAAAAAAATCCATTTCTTTTATTTCTGTGGGTGCTGTCTTATCCCTAATACCATACATCTTCAGAGTGTCATTGGAGTATATTCCTCAGTAATAGTACCTAAACATCCATAACAAACTTTATTTCTCTGTTGATTTCTTATTGCCTCTTTCTTGGACCTTGGAAAAATGTCAAGTCACTGTTAATTGACTGAATCATTGTCAGCTAATGCTATGGCCCCCCCCCCCATGAGTGATATGGGGTATAATGGTTAATTTCTACATGTCACAGATACGAGGTTCCAGCTTGACCGCTGGTCATTGTCTGCTGTGGAGTTTGCATGCTTTAACCATGACCATGTGGGTTCTCGACTATCTCCAAAAAACATATTTGATGTTGTCACCAGAGGGATGGAAACTTCCAGATTCAGACCTTGCCCCCTTAGTTGAATTCAAGATATCTGCCAACAGAATGCACTCAAAAATGAAAGGAGACAAGGTCAGAAGCATAGATTCCTGGTGGTGCCTATCAAGGGCTAGACTCTTGTGGGCCATATTATTTTAGGTATCAACTATGATGCATAGTATTGGTTCTAAATATGGCCATATGACTGTTGTCATCAAAAAGGGGCATGGACATGGGTATTTGCCATTGCTAAGGGGGTTGAGGATGTGGCCTACTCTGACCAATGCCAGGGGCCCATGTTAACAGGAGGGTGGGACTATGTGTCCCTATTGGTCAGTGTGCACCTACTCCAGTTACTCAGATTCAATTTCTTAGGATAACTCTGTTAAGCAAAAGCTGGACATAAAACCTGCCAAAAAAGAACTAAGGATTTCTGCACTGAATCTATATTATATCACTGTTAGGATGCATCTTAGAAGTAAATGACACAATGACATTTAGGAGACCAAACATTCTATCTACACTGGAAACAAAGTGGAAGGGCAAAGCAGTGAAGTCTTTTGGCTTGGCATCTTCTGTCTACTACTCAGGAGAAGAATAGAATAAAAATGTTGTGGGAAATGTGGTGAAAAAGAGTCTTCTAAAGACAATGAGGAATGTCATCAGAGTCATTGACTGCCTCATGGAAGCCAGTCTCCAGTATAAAAAGCTAAAGCAGTCTTCATGTTTCAGCTTCTGCTCCTCAGCAGTACTGCCATGGTGAGGAAAAAAGAGCATTCTGGCAACATCTGCAATATCTGTTTGATAAACTTGGACAGAATGAGTTGATATTGATAATGAGGGACCCAAATGCTCATATCAGGACAGACAGAACAGGATATGAGGATTGCATGATCCCATGTGTTTGAGGCAAAAAGAATAAAGAAGGAAAGCCATTCTAGATTTCTGTTTAGGAAATGGCTCATGATCGCCAACATGATTCACCAAGTGAGACAGTCACAAGATCATATACAAGAATGGTCAGCATGAAGCTCAGGCAAGCTTCTTCCTAGTAAGGAAAAGACACTGATCAATTTGGAGATCTTAATGAAATGGTCAGTCCCCTGAATAAAATACTTGTGGCTATAATCAGCTAAAAACAGAGGCCAGAAAAGGTGATAAGTTCAGATAAGTTCACCAAAGACTAGGCAGAAGACCTGGAAGTCAATTGGAGTGAAGTCACAGGAGTCAATATTCATGGTTCTAGCACTTCGAAAGAAGAGCAGATAAGAAGAGTCAAAGAATAGCAATGGCTCAACGTCGCATGTGTGAGGATGATACAACAGATATGAAGATGCGCCAGGTGTGGAAAGCTGGTGGTGGATGCAGAGTTCCAGGAAATCAGGAAGTGAGAGACAGAAAAGATGGATCAGGATAAGAAGTAATAAAAGCTGGCTAACAAAGATGCTAGGAGAGCAATCACAATGAGAATGAAGAAGGGATCAGGACAACACTATCATGGAAGGCAACTCAGAAAC
Source organism: Protopterus annectens (assembly GCF_019279795.1). NCBI lineage: Eukaryota > Metazoa > Chordata > Ceratodontiformes > Protopteridae > Protopterus > Protopterus annectens. The sequence goes on along the minus strand of NC_056748.1, from coordinate 993,892,879 downwards.
AATGATGGAAATATAAAAAAAATAGTCAGCAATAGCTATTCATAAAGAATACTGGCAACAATTGTCTTACCAGTCTAGGGGACATCAGGAGCAGATGTAGCAAATACTCTTAAGAAGCTTCTGAATGAAGAATGCCACATAGAAACAGTACTGCTGCATGCATGGGCTACAGTGAAAGATGAAATGGAATGCACCTTGGATGAAATATGAAGTACATTCCAGGAAAACAAAGCCAGGAAAAGTAACAGGCTCAGATGAAGTCACAGCAGATATGATTATGATGTTTGGCATCTTAGGGGAGAAATAGCTCCTGAGGGTATTCTCATTCCTATACGGAGAGGGAGGCATATCTACGATGACTGGGGAATAAGCATTCTAGTGCCAGTGTACCGGAACAATGGGGTTAGTCTAAAACTAATGTGGGCAGTACACTTGCATCAAACTCCCATCACACAGCCTGAAAAGTGCTGGAGAGTGTGACTGATAAATAGATATACAGACTAATAGAAAGTAGGATGGGAGATGAGCAGTTCAGATGTAAATCAAAATAAAGTACAACTGACCTTATATTTGTACTCAGACAGTGGAGAGGAATATGTAGATGAGGAAATATGCCAGCTAGGCATTCCTATACCTGGAGAAAGGATATGCAAGAGCTGAAGAAAGCTGTGATACAGTTACTCTTCCATATGCATCAGGCTTCTGGATATCATATAAAGTGTAATTGAGGCTACAATCGATATAAGTGTAATGAGGACTGCTGTCCACCTAATGCTTTTATTGAACATGCTGTGAGTATCTCATACAATGAATGATTAAAGTTAGTATAGCATGAACTCCTCTGTAGTAAGCTATGATGATCAACCCATCTGTAAAGTTTTATTTCTACTGCCAAAAGTTCAAATCCTGACACATGTTATGGGGAGATGTATTTTTTCGTAGATAATATCACTTATGTAGCTGTGTGCTACATCTGTTATTAACAAAACACCACCCTCATTTTATCATCATGCTTCCAATTTCCCACACCTTCTTCAACCAGTTGTATGTAGATGTATTGGTTATTGTCACTTCTCTATCCCCATATTAATCCCATAATGTTATAGAGCAGTACACATTCTGAAAGAGGAAGCAAATAATACAAGCACACCATAAAGATGTTAATAAATATGCCATAACACAAACTCTTATGTGTCTGTCCATCTCTGAGTCCCTCATCACCTCTTCAGGCTCATCACATTATACTTTAACATATTTGGTAGGCTGATGTAGGAAATGTTTATCTTATATCATTTGGCTACTGTCCTCACTGTGAGTCAGCATAATGTCCATGCTTCACAACATATTCTGCCCTACACATATAGTTAGGACATGTGCTGAGTCATAATTATTATTTAAAAATTCGTAACATCCTTGTCATGTTTAACAAACTATACACCCAATTCACTTGTGATTTCCCTTGAAGCATGGCTGATATATAGTAGGTATAAAAGTTTATTTCAGTAGGCATTACCAACACAGTTTGGGCAATCAACATATTTAGGATAGTCATTCTTATGTAGTCTTACAGTCACAATCAAAATTACTTATAATAATCACATTCTGACACCCTTTGTAAAATTATCTGTATACTGGACTCAAACCTTGCTTCACCTCTACCTTTTCATTTAACTCACTGAGCTTACAACTTGTGCCCCAGAGCAAGTGAGACGACATGAGGATATTCTCCACTGAGTACTGTCCAGAGTGCTGATGGCATTGCATCACCACTAAGCCTGTTTGTGCTACAGAAAGATAAACAAATTAAAGTTTTCACTTTTTTCCTTCAGCAGTGAACCCTGTTTGCTCACCTCCTAACGCCATGCAAATAGGGAAAGCAAGCACAATTATTCATCTTTGAATTAAGCTTTAATCCTAACATATCAAAGTTAGAGTTCAACATGCAAAATGTCTATCTGCAAGGCAATGAGCAAGTACTGCCATTACAAATGTTGACATCATGTCACATTCAACATTAATTGTAGAACAGCTCTGTTTTATGTTGATCACAATCAGACCATTTTCTATCTGCTCCATATTTGTCTAAAGGTTGGCAGGGAGCACCACTGAACACTAATACTTCACATTTCAAGTTCAATACCTCAAACTGGAATCACACCTGCTATTAATTTGCCAACATACACGCACATGATTTTCTCCACACTGTGGTTCAGGAAGAGATTTTGAACATAGATAAGTATTGTTTCTGCATGCTATTACTTCATTACATGGAAATGCCTTAATGTACACAAGTGAACTGTACTGAACTGTGTGGTTCACTGATCTCTTCACTCTGTAAAGTTATGTCTGCACTGTGGCACTTATACTTGCAAATAATATATAACCACATAGAGCCTTATACTTCATCATTACTTAGCCCTAATGATATACAACCACATAGATCCTTGGCACACATACTTCATCATTACTTAGCCCTAATGATATACAACCACATAGAGCCCTGGCACACATACATCATCATTCCTTAGCCTTAATGATATACAACCACATAGAGCCTTGGCACACATACTTCATCATTACTTAGCCCTAATGATATACAACCACATAGATCCTTGGCACACATACTTCATCATTATTTAGCCCTAATGATATACAACCACATAGAGCCTTGGCACACATACGCCATCATTCCTTAGCCCTAATGATATACAACCACACAGAGCCCTGGCACACACACATCATCATTCCTTAGCCCTAATGATATACAACCACATAGAGCCTTGGCACACATACTTCATCATTCCTTAGCTCTACTGCATTGGAACATTAAGAACTGTTTTGTATAGACAGTACACATTGCCTACATCATATGCATGAGTAGATACCATTGCTAATATAAGTAGTATTCGTTAATGTTTATATACCGTCATCCTAACCTGATGAGCAATGAATGCTTCATTGTCCATCCTATGTTTCACAAGTGTCTGTGTCTCATCTACACAACATCATGTAAAACAGTTACATGTCAATTTCATTTTTGCAATCTACATTAATGACAACATAGCTGACCTAAGTCAGTGGTATGTATTTATTATTAATCAGAAGACTGAACTTACTCCTTTATATCAACAAATACGGCTTTGCACAAAAACATCAACAGCACAGTATCTTCTCTGACACAGAATGAAAAACAAATCCTATGTACATTGCACTATCACACTATAGGAGTCAAAATTATTTGGTGGTGCTTGCTTTAAGTACTGTGTCATCTACACTAAACAGGTAGGGTGTTCTTATCTCACAGCAGTCAATGTGTGTGTGTGTGTGTGTGTGTGTGTGTGTGTGTGTGTGTGTGTGTGTGTGTGTGTGTGTGTGTGTGTGTGGTTTGTGCATCGATTCATGTAAATATAACCTTACTTACTGCTGGCCTCACTGAACTAGCAGTCTGGAGAAACTTTTACACTGGAGGGTAAGTCCATAACAATATCAAACCCTTCAGCCAACATAATCTTCTCTGTAAAACAATGATGATGTCATCCTCTAAAAAGGGCACTCTCACAGGATAACTAGAGAGGTAGGGGTTCTAATCTCACATCAATCAATTTGTGTGTGTAATGGGCCATAACATCACTGGAGGATGAATTCAGCAGCTGTGTTCATTTGAGTCCCACTTATGAAAAACATTTACATGGTTAGATGAATTTCACATCCCCTTTTTCTTCTATCAACAAACACACACTGTCTGCAACTCACTGATGAGGTAATCCTTTCAAAAGTGTATTCTCACACCACTAAAGTCAGACCTGTCCTGTGCTACATTTGTATAATACAAGAAACAAAAGTTGAAACCAACACCATGCCTCATAGTTTGTGTTCTATTTGTATAATACACTTACACTTGAATGTAAATTGTGTCAGTAGATAGCTAGGGATTTCAAATACAGCAGTGAGAACCTCCAGACTCTATGTGTGTTAATGTAACTGGATGCAGGAGTGTCTCACACCTGTTAGTACTGACAATATTTAGAATACTATACAGCTGTAGAAGTCACTTTTACACACACCTCTCCTTTGCAAGACAGAGCTGATGTCATCCCTTCAAGGAAGCAGTGTGGCTCACATGCAGACTTCTTATAGTTTCATAGGTAGGTACTATGCTATTGACCCTAGGGCCTATATAAGCCTAGCCAAATGTACCCTGGCTTTCGCCACCCAAGAAAATTATTTTCCTGTGCCACTGTCAAGCAGAGCCACAGAAGTGATCCCCAGGGTGAATTTCCTATCTCCCATCCAATCATCAAGATTTTTCTTGAAGAGTGCTAATGAGGAGCTTTGTTTGATATAGATAGGTAGTTTGTTCCAGAGTATGGGAAGTCTCTGGGACAGGAATCTATCCCTCCAGCATGTTCTGTTTATTGTGGTGATGAGGTTTAGGTCCCTAGAGTGTGTAGCTAGTAGGGATTGGGATTTCTAAGTGAAGCATGTCTAAAAGCTCTGGGTTTGACATAGCTTTGTGTGTTAGGCAGAGATCACCTCTGAGTAGGTGATATACAACAGAGTAAAGCTGCAGTTTTTTGAGATGGCCTGCATAGGGCATCTGTTTGAGGCCAGTAATCCTCTTTGTGAGGTATTTCTGTGGCCTTTCCAGTTGTTGTAGATGTCTTGTGAGGTACATACCAAAAGGGGCATTGTACTCTATAATGGGTCTAATGAGTGATGAGTAGAGGGGAACAATGACTTCTTTTTTCCTGGATGAGAAACCTTTTGTGATGAGGTGCGCCACATAGAAGGATTTCCTGACTACTGTGGCGATGTGATTATCAAAGGAGAGACTACTGTCCACCTGTGTCCCAAGGTCTCTTATCACACTTTCGGTGTTAAGTAGACTACCACCTATGTGGTAGTTCATGGGTACTGAGTTTTTACCAAAAGGGATGGCAATCCACTTTTTGGCATTGAGCTTGAGGCCATGGCTTTGACACCAGGCATCTGTCTCAGCGAGGCCCTTTTGTAGGATGTCCACATCTTTTGGAGTTTTGATTATGGCTCCTAGTTTGCAGTCATCTGTGAACTTCATTAGCCAAAGACCTTCTGTGTTGGCCTGTACTTCAGAGAAGTAGATACCAAACAGGAGAGGACCCAGGACTGAACCCTGTGGTACTCCACTTGTCACTGGTCTGAAGTTGGATTTGAGTCTGCTACTTTCACAGTGTGGGTTCTGTCAGTGAGCCAGTTGGCAACCCATCTTGTGACATAGGGATTTATACCTAGTTTAGTGAGTTTATCTATAATTCCAGAGTGGGGATGGTGTCAAAAGCCTTGGCGAGATCTAGATAGGCTGTGTGAACCACCTTACCCTCATCTACGGCTTTGGTGACTGCTTCGAAGAAGTCTATCAGGTTTAGGAGACATGATCTGCCTTTTACAAACCCGAACTGGGTGGGGTCCTGAGTTTGGAGATTACCAATGTCGTTGTTTATAAGTTCCATGATGATACGCTCCATAGCCTTGCAGACCAGGCTCGTTAGGCTAATGGGGTGGTAGTTTCCGGGGTCTGTGGTGGCTCCCCATTTGTGGAGTGGGATAACTGTTCTTCTTTGGTGAATGTCTATAATACACTTTAGTATAGATTTTGTCAGTAGATTTGTAGGGAGTTTGAGTGCAGGACTGACTGTCTTCTGTGAATGTGTGTTTCTTTTCTTACTGCGAAGAACAGGCTGCAAATACATATATGATGTATATCCATGCAGTGTGCTTGTGCTGTGTGACAACTTTTCAGAGGAAGCATCAATGTAATACACAAAAGTGATGTGCTCGATTGAAATGAGCAGTGTCACAGTTGTAAAAATAAATCTTGCTTATGTTTCAGCAAACCTTTGATAGCTTGTGATGTCAGGCTTATAGTTCAAATTTGACATCGCTGCTTACACTCAGTATACATGTTTGCAGTGTTGTCAATCACATGTGCTATATGCATGTGTAGATGTTGTTTCCTCTTACAATAGTTTATTCTAATTTTCATTTTTGAAATGCTGCATTGAAAACTGATGCTGTCATTTGATTAAATTGTCCTTTGATACCAGTTGGAGTAAGATGCATCCTCAGGACTGAGGACTAAGATGATGTAATGTATGTTGTTGCCTACATAAGGCATGTGTTCCAATAGGGTATTATATTCACATTGTGCATAATTGTTGCACAGTTTACAGAAATGAAATAATCTTTAACAATAGTCAAAAATAAACACATTTTTAACAGCAATTTATGTGAAAAAAGAGTATATAACAGATTACATAATACATAGTATACAATTCAGAATACACAATTCATGGAATACAGTTCAAGTGTAAGAGATGACATTAATACTTGAAAAAGAAATCGTAACAAACTATAGTTGTAAGGAGAGAGTTAAATGATATGAGTGATGGGGAAATAAATGGATTGAAGGTCGATAAGGATAGAAGTATAGCGGTAAAACTAAAAAGAGTTAGACAGAGAGTCAAAGAAGGAAAGTGTTTGAGGTAGAAGGGCATATTTCAGCCTGGTTAGGTACAGGAGCAAAGACAGTTGTTGGTTAGATGTTCCTTTAGTAGTTGTTTGAATTTGAAAGTGTTGGAAGTATTTAGTATTGCTTGTGGCAAGAAATTCCATAATTTAGATACTTGGTTTGAGAAGAGGGAATCTCCATAGCTGTTATTGGATTTGATTACTTTTAGTAGGTTTTTGTTGGAGGACCTTAGTGATCGGGGGGCAGGAATAGGACTGAATTAGGTGTCTGAGAGAAGGGCAGTTGTTTGGTTGGTGGAAGATGGTATGGGTAAAATTTAATTGATTAAAGATTAGTAGATTGGGAAGTTCAAGCTGTTTTAGTAGGTGCAGAGCAGTGCAATGGTGGGATCTATATGGGATGTTAGAGGTGAATCTTGCGGTTTTATTATAACAGGACTCAAATTTGTTTAAATCACTTTTTCTAAGGTTTGTGAAAACAGGGGAGGCATATAGTAGAGTGGAAAGAAGATAAATTCTAGATCTGGCCTTTCTGGTGGAGTCAGTTAGGTAGGGCTTGATTCTATTGAAGGAGCCTAGCTTGATATTCACCTTTTTGATTGTTGCTGCAAGGTCCTTGTCAAATCTAATGTTGTTGTCTATGGTCACCCCGAGGAGCTTTGTCTGTTCCACTGGTTCTATTATAATATTATTGGAGGAAGAGATGGTGAAGGGGGGTGGTGGTCTTGTAGTTTGTTACTAGTAAAGAGCATGAGCTTGGTTTTATTGGGATTGAGTACAAGTCGTGAGTTAGAAAGATAGTTTTTAGTGTCATTGAAGGTACTCTGAGTTGTTTGTAGAAGTGCAGATATGGAGGGAGCTGAGTAAATAAGGGTATAGTCATCTGCATATTGCATGATGGTAACATTTTGAATGGCAGCAAAGAGTTTATTTGTGGAAATAGTGAAAAGCAGTGGGCCAAGTATGGATCCTCAAGGTACACCGACAGTGACTGGAAAAAGGAGAAAATAAGCCATTATGCCATTTTACAGCCTGTTGATGGTCAGATAAATAATCTAGAACAAAGAGAATGCAGATTGGGACAGGCTTAAGGAGGTTAACTTAAAGCTTTTGACATGTCAAGAAAGATGGAGGATACATGGAGACTGGTATTTCTAAGCTAGTTGACAGAATTGTTAAAACTGGCAAGAGCTGTGGTAGTACTGTGCTTGGGCCTAAAACCATGCTGGGATGGAGATAGAAGCTTGTTTAGCAGATATCAGAGTAGTTGTGTACGTATGCATTTTTCCAGAATCTTTGCTCAGGGGAAGAGAATGGCTATTGGCTTATAGTTATTGAGTTCTGTTGCTGTGCCACCTTTATGTAGAGGGATCATGTAAGAGATTTTCCATAGTTCAGTAATGGATCAGTTAACTAGGGTGGAGATTGGGAAGCAGATGATATCTGATGCTATTTTGAGAAATTCATTAGGAATTTGGTCTGCAGAGTTTAAAGAGGACTTAAGTCTGGACAGTAGCTTCAGTTTAGATAGGGTTAATTGAGAAGGAGTTGAGGCTGTCTATAGTACATGAAGGTAAGGATGGAAGGATGTTACTGTTATTAGGTACCAGGGATAGGATAGAATTGATGACATAGGAGCTGAACTGGGAGGCAGTACTATCAATTGGGTTGGTAGTGATTTGGTCCGGAGTTGTGATCTGACCTGGTTGACCTGGTTTTAGTAGACTATTGATGGCTTGCCTGAATTTTTGAGGATTGTTCTGGGGCTTATTTTGCATACTTGTATAGTATTCATTTTTGTCATGTTTAATTTGTTTTTTGGCTAGGTTATGCAATTGACAATAGTTGAGCATAGTTGTTTCATGTTTAGTGTTAAGGTAGTGGTACCAGGTTTTGTCCCTTGGTTTAAGCAACTTCCTGGTCTCTTTGGTGAGCCATAGTATATGTTTGGATTTAGTACTGCATTTTCTTAGTAGGGCTAGATAATTTAGAATATTGCTGAGTTTGTCATTAAAATATTCTACAGCCTGGTCAAGGTGGAGGTGCTTGAAAGGGGACTAACACATTTGTGCAGAAGTGTCTTAAAGACCTCTGTTGAGAAATGTCTTTTGTTATGTATATATTTCTAAACTATGTTTTTGTGTGGATAGATATGCTGTCTAATTAGGTAGTTGGGTCTTTGATCACTTAGGTTGTCATGGAGACAACCAACTTGGTAACAGAGGGAATGTTTATTTGTTAGGGTCCAGTCCAGTATAGACTGTTTTTTTTTTCTGTGCTTGTTGACCCTGGAGGAGATTATATCAGCTGGTGGAAGACATGGAGGTTAATAAAATTGGTTGGATAATTGGAGGTGCAGGAGGACCAGTCATGGGTAAAGTCCCCAATAATTATGGTTTCCTGACTGTATGTTGAGGCAACACAACAAAAGAGGTATTCAATGGATGATGGGTTGTTGTTAGGGGGGTATGTAAATTGCTATGAAAGTGATACTTTTGTTGGAGATGATTTGAAGGCAAGTGGCAAGGATTTCAAAATTTTTGGGGTCTCGGTAGTTAATTCTTAGACGTTCCAGGTTGAGGTTATTTTTGTATATTATGGCTATGCCACCACCCTGTTTGTGAATCCTGTCAAGTCTACGGATGTTATACCCAGGTGTTACTATCTAAGTATCATGTATGTGTGGTTTTAGTCAGGTTTCTGTCATTATAACAATGTCTGGAGAATATTGGATGAGGGTTGCATGAAATTCAGAGATCTTGTTGAGTATGCTTCTTAGGTTCATATTTAGAATGAGAAGATTTTATTAAATCATTGCTGTAGTCTTGAAATTCCAGTAATATTAAGATGCTAAATAATGCAAAGCAACTAATTCAGTATAATTTATACATTTATGTGCTATGCTGAGAAAAACAGAAAAACAAAAGGATCATAACTGTATCAGGCTAGTGAAATGATTATTAAAAACATGTACTAAATAGCAGTTATTTAGGAAACATGAATTTATGACTATTTTTACTAAGCAGAAAACACTTGGTTTCTGTATGACTAATAAGGATATCCTGCATAAGCAAAGAAATACATAATCACAGTTTAACCCTCATAATCAAAGCATTAATTATGTTCTACTCTACAGAAGCAGAGAGGCACATGTAAGGTGATATGCAGTTCAATGATTCGTTGCTATAGTTCAGTGATGCACTTGTTGTTTTTAGGTATTAATAAGGCAGTTATTAGTTGGCAGTTTCATCCAGGGAGACATCAGATGTGCTTCTCAGACTATCACCATGTGATGTGCAAATTCTACTGTGTTAGAAACAGTCAGACTACATCAGCTAATAGGTTCATAGGTTCATAGATTAGTACTAAGCTAACTGCCTTTGCGAGACATTTTAAGCCTATCCAATTATCCCTTGTGAGACTCAAACCCTGCACCTTGTGTTTGTAAGGCAAACACCTTAACCATTAGGCCACCCTCCCAATCCCATAAAGATAATGGAATATCTCTCTCTCAAATAGTCATCCACAGGAAAGCCACTTCTCTGCCATTGTCCACTTCTACTCTTTCTGACCTCATTCAAGAAAAATAACTATCCCCTGACCTACCATTTGGCCAGACCACCTAAAATGAAGGAAAGTGTGGGAATGGTAAAGGAATACTATAGTAGTACCCATGAGCAAGACACATTAATAAACATTCTGATGCTTCTACAGCAGATTGGGCAATTGGATATTAGGTTATATGGTCTGTTTTCAGTTGGATGGAGATATGGGCATAGTATAGCACACCATGGCATATTTAGTCATCTGGTTTAGCAAACAGAAAGAAAATAATGGGCTTTCAGCATCATTTTAATTTCCTCTTGATTAATTCTCTGCTAGACGTTTTTTTGTAAACCATTGGATAATTTCAGTGGAGATGATAGTGGGGTAATCCTCAGGCATACTGTCCATGGTAATCTAAAAATAAGTAAATGATTAGCAAAATAATTAATATTGACTCTGTGAGACTGCAAGATTGTAAAAAAAATGGCTCAGAGTTGGAGTTTCAGGATTGTATACTGGTTTCCAGTGAAGTAACTGGGAGCAATTTGTTATATCACCTTATTAGAGCGAATTGGACCAGAGATAATGATATTTATGCAAATAATAATGTTTTTTACTGGACTGTGCCAGGTCGCTTTTGGATATCAACAAACTTCAATACAACGAATTTATGTTTCTTTGACCAAATATTTATTCCCTTGCGGGCGAAGATGTCTATGTTTGGAGAGCTATTAAATAAAATTGTTTTTTTTTTATTTTTTGCTACAATACATTTTGATAAGACAGCTACATTCATAGACATAGTATAATAAAAATATTACACTGAAAGATATAACCCTTTAGATAGGAGTGCAGGAATAGCAATGTCCTCATATACTGAACTCCTATCTGTTTAATTCCTATTAAGAGTGTTACCTGCTCAATGGATACTGCATCAATATTTTCCTGGGGAAGAAGACACTTTGGATGGTGTCCTTTTCTTACCACCATGAGTGGACTTCCAGCATATATTGTGACCCTCAGTTCAGTGGCATCAGAGATACACATGTAAACATTACATATTTTTGGGGGGCAGGAATTGGAATCAGTTTAGCACACAGATGTGTAGATTATGATGGCATATAATGGCTGTCTGACATACAGAATGTTCCCATCCCATCTCCTTAACACCTGGAAAAGTTGAATAGTCTACTTAACAAACACATTCATGTTGATTCATCCTTTCAAAAAATGAAAATTAACCAAAACCAATTTGCCAAAAACCACCTTCTTCATGTGGTGCCCCCACATCCCTCGGAATTGTATACATCAACTCCAAGGTTGCACAACAGTGAAGAAAAAGACAATATTCAATTTTGTCAAAGGCGGTTTTGGAAAACTGGCTTCATTTTTTTTTTTTTTTTTACATTCCATGAAATTTCCTTTGAAGGATTGATATGTTGACATGTTCTCTAACAAAGACGTTTATTTGCTTTTTAATACTGTCACTCATAATAACTAACTTTATTTTGTCCCATGCATTCTGATTATTCTATTTGGAAATTATACTTAAGTAAACCGCTCCACGTGTCCATTGACCTAAATAGTTCTTTGTGCTTCATGAGAATCATTAACTTTGTATCTGCTGCTTGAATCCTTTTATTCTTTATATCTGTCATTTCATTTTGAAAAATCGCAGCAGTCTCAACTATTTTGATGCCCCTATTATACTTAACTATTTATATTATTTTCTGTGCATATAATAATATCAGCAGATATAATTTTCTAACAGGTTTTGCTATCTTGGTACTTTTCTGCTATCACCTTTTTCTCTTAGGTTTTGTTACCTTCGTATTTTTGAGTTATCACCTTTTTTCCAGTGGCATTTATAACAAATCAGCACTTTGTGCTTTCATTATCACCTCAGTCTTACAATTTTATTTAGTTCTATAACATTGACCTTTTGGGATATTACTTAGAATGTGGTGTGAATAGCGAGTTTATTGTACTCATCAATTGATTTGTAACATGCTATCTTCGGATACAATGCTTATATAATTTTTTAATCTAAAGCAAATACAGAATGTAAGATGGTTTTGATAATTAGTGTGAGATGCATAATAGACTCTTTCAGGCATGCTGTTATAAAAATAAAAACAGAGCATGCATTTGTAGTTAGATTGAGATAACTTTTTTCAGAAATGTTTCTGCTATTTCTAGGAAAAGCCTTTGCTTTGTTCACTAACAACAAGCGGGATCAGTAAAGCTAAAGATCACAAAAATATAAAGATACATGTGAAATGATATCTTTATGGTTTGCATATAATTATCGGTAGGGTATATGTTATTCACATGCCATCTCCCTTTACAGTTATATAAACAAACATGGATACATGTCATATGACCGAATTATTAAAACGTCAAACCTCACTTCAGCGAGATGACAGCATCGAATGTCTTAATAATTGAAAGCTGACATCAGCAAATCTCAAAACACTGAATAGCAATAGTTGGCCAACAGCTGTGCATAAGTTGGAAAGACTATACCTACTTACTGCTATCATGTTATACATACCAAAAGTAACAAGTACGATGGTAATATCACAGCTGTTGGCCAACGATTGCTATTTGGTGCGATGAAATTCGCTGATGTTGGCTTTTGATGATTAAGATGTTTGATGCTGTCATCTCACTGATGTGAGGTTCGATGTTTTAATCATTTGATCATATGACATGAATCCAGTCACACATGCACATATACAGGCACATGTAAGCGCACACATACACACACACACACACACACACACACACACACACACACACACACACACACACACACACACACACACACACACACACACACACACAGGAACTGGGATTCATAGCTAATTATCACAATATACAATGCAAATTAGCAAAGATAATGGCATTGCACAAGGTGTGGCTTGCACAAAAACAGAGCAGACTCTAAATGTATAAAATAATGTGGCATGCTGTACACACAAATGATCCCATGATAATATGGAAATGAGTGATTCCATACAAAATGTATGTAAATGATGACAATAAAACATGACTGAATAATTCAGAAACGTATAAAGCAGGTAAACAGCACTGCAAAGCAAACCTATCATGAATATAGATGAGTTATTATATACACCATGAATATGAAAGGAGTAGCTGTGGTTATAGCTGAAGAATATGTCTTAGCAGGCACAGCTGTACTCAGACAGTCAGTGCCTGTGACATTGCATGTTATATCCATTTTTACCATCATGTCATCTACCAGCAGCACCTACAGCAACTAACAGACTAGGAGATAGTGGACCAATATTGTGTAGACAGAGACACCATATTGCAGCTAGTCAAACTGTAACACCCACAGGTGAATTCAAAGGGGCTGCATGGAATGTATATCTCATCGGACAGAAAAGTATATGTTGCATTAATCATCTTAGCTAACATGATGCTTTAGTTACCAAAGGAGCTATGATAGACGTGTTACAGGCATCAGCCTTGCATATACTGCATCAATTCCTCATCATCATGAAGCACACAGCATGTGGAAAAGCATATATGGCTCCCCGAGAATAGAGCGCAAATAACCACCACAATGCAGGTCTTTTTAGAGCTTATCTTGTTTTCCTGTAGTCCTGAGAGCCATAAACTGCACATATTTTGCCATCAAGGCTCCACCTGGTCCAGAAGGATTAAGATACATCAGTATTTAGTCTATCTACCCCCCAACAGCCAGGTCTTACATTATGTCCAGGGAATTTTATATAATGTATGTTTGAATCACACTTGCAGTTCCCATGATTCACCCATATGGCACATGTCTGACCTATATATTTGGTTCATGGGGGAGACATCCCACAGGGACATCTACTCAGTAGGGACACACACAAAGGTGGGATTCATTGGGCAGTATTCATGCATACTACAGAGGCAAGGAGGAGGCCACTTACAATGGCATGACTGTTGTGTGTTGCAGATAATGCTGGATATGACTTAGAGTCATGGATAATGACCTTCTCGCCAACTACAACACCCAGGCAATGGCAGAGAATGTGTACAACACAACATCAACATAACATCAATGAGTTTGTAGTTGGACAACTGAAGGGGTTCTTCCCCTGCCTGGGCACTTCAAGAGGGGGGCTGTTGTCTACACTGGAAACCTGCAGCAAAATATTTAAGGTGTTTGCCTTGCTGTATAATAGGGCATTATATAAACAGTTACAGCAACAGGGAAGTATTCCAGTAATGCCCATAATACTGGCAGGACCAATAGTAGACGAGACTGTAGAGTCAGGGGGCAAGGAGGTAGTTTTGTTGCCAAATGTGAGGTGGAGGTAGGTGCAATACATTGAGGTACTGACAAAGAAAAAGCATTTGGTCCATAACAATGGATTACTACAAACACAACACAGAATAAAATGATGCATCGATTAGCCCATGCAGGCTATTCAAGGCAGTGCATGGACTGCTCATGATGTGCATCAGATATAACCTCACACAATGAAGGTTAGGAAATGTATAGAGCACAGTTATCATCACTTGTACAAGTGACTGGGGGAAGCAGTGACAGCTGACACTAACACTATAATACGATGGAGGATATAGAGAATCAAATTTGGTAGCTTCTTATTGTGTTGTCAGGTTATGGAGAGTTAGGGATCACATCCTCCAGTGCTGAGCTGAAGTTATGATGCATGATGAGGTCTGCTTTGATGGACTGCAGTCTTCCAGCTTAATGTAGTGTATGGCATGTAAGGTGTATAACTGTGTGCCTAAGTGCATACACCCTGATGGGGTGCACTGTGGTGGGAGCCCAGACAGAATTCATACACTTCTGTCCCCCTTAAAATAAAGGTCCTCTAAGGTTGAGGACAAAAATATGCCTGCACACAAAGTTAATAAGTCATAGTCATTTAAGCAGCCATAATATAACAATCTCGGCTACTGAAATGATTACTGGCACTGCACTCAAACCCACCTAGGTACTGTGTTGCACTGCACTCATGGCAGCATGGGAACTCTATTGCACTGCACTCATGTCCATCTGAGGACTCCATTGTACTGCATTGCACTGCTGCTCATGTACATCTTTGAACTCCATTGCACTGCACTCATGTCCATCTGAGAACTCCATTGCACTGCATTGCACTGCACTCATGTCCATCTGAGAACACTGCACTGCATTACACTGTTGCTCATGTACATCTTTGAACTCCAGTGCACTGCACTCATGTCCATCTGAGAACTCCACTGCACTGCACTCATGTCCATCTGAGAACTCCATTGCACTGCTGCTCATGCTCCTTTACAGCTTGTGCTCAGGGCATGCATTCCCTTTGTGTCACCCTAACTACTGTACAACAGGGTGCACTGCATGCTCACAGGTGTTATCAAAAATGTAGAAGTATGAAAATATCTACAATCAGCCTTGTGTGGGTTCTCAGGGGTAAACTCCAAGGAATATTGCCCCTCCAAGGCCTTGGAATCAGAGCCATAACTAGGTCAACTGGCACCTAGGGTCTTTTTCCAGACAGGCTCTCCCATTCCATTGCTGAGGAGCAAAAAGGGTCTTCCAGACTCCACTCTGAACTATAACTGTAGCAAACTACTCTCTATAGTTAGTAACACTCTGAGCGACTAAATACAAGTGGGAATGCAGTATCAGCATTTATTTAAGAAGCTGAAATATCACCTATGGCTTCTTTTATTAATGCTAGCACTGCACTTGCACCCCATCAGTGAGTGACAATTGCACACCCTAAACGCTTGTGCTCAGAACAGCTGCTCCTTTCACCTGCCCTAGTTTCAGCTCCACTTGTGATCGCTGACTACTGAGTGTTGGCATAATTGACAGTGAAGTGACTCTCTAGCAGTCTGTGCAACATGTGTG
This sequence comes from Protopterus annectens, assembly GCF_019279795.1. Classification (NCBI taxonomy): domain Eukaryota; kingdom Metazoa; phylum Chordata; order Ceratodontiformes; family Protopteridae; genus Protopterus; species Protopterus annectens. The sequence continues at coordinate 993,876,936 of NC_056748.1, read as the reverse complement.
GGTGTGCCATGTACATGGTCACCATGCATGTGGACCTAGTCATTAGAGAAGCACACATTTTCAGAGTCAGTTTTTCATTTCATCAGGTATAAATAGTTTTTTTTAATCACTGGCTGAAATAACAGAAAGAACCATGGACAATAACAGTAGGCACTGCAAACAGCAGAATATCAAAAAATGTTCATACTTTGTTGATATTATTGAATGTTCAGCATTTTGCATATTTCCTCTACATTGATAGAAGTACTGTTCCACATTTTGGGGGTGGAAGGTTGAGAGCTTTGATAGTAACTGTATAACGGCAGACATTTGAGTTCTAACAACTTCCAAGTATTTAAGAGCAATATATAAAATTTGCCTCTCATTTTTGGCTTTGTCCCTGATGCTTAAGCTAATATGTTGAGCGCTTGGGGGGGGTGGCCCTGTAACAGCTCCTTCAGCCCTGAAGTACCAACTTGAAATTCATCTCTCTGTCTACTTTTTACCCCTTTTTGTGATCACAGCTATAGCCATAAGTGGCTGTCTGTTTAGGTATGGGGAGTTAGCATAGCTCTCAACTGTACCTCATTATGAGGCATTTTGCTCACTTTCCGAGATTAACTGTTAAAGCTTCCATGTTCCATGCTATTCCACACTGAAAGCATCTGTTACATATTCATTGTTATGATTTTTCTTTTAACAAATAATGATGATAAATAATATTGAACCCTACTGCTTCATCAAAATAATTTTTTTGTAAATATGAGGAATGCTATTTTACTTATCATGCTGTTAGATTTCTACATGAAATCGTTAGTAAATATTCCATATTCTGACATTTATCCCATGCTGTTACAGGTAGTGCTGTGTCCTTATTTTGGAGATAGAGGGTTGAGTGTTATGAGAAGCCATCACTGAAGGAAAGCAAATCACAAGCTGAGGCTGATCAAATTAAAGTGACTATTTATGTGCCTTGGGTGAGGGGATGAAATTAGCTTAGCATCTGAAAGCTTTAAGTTGAAGTACATCAGTATGACAGGTTGATCTTTCACTTTTTCTGGCATAAAACCAGATAGGTCAGTGGGCAGTGGTAGTATGAAACAATGTCAACAGCAAAAATATGCTTGTATTTGTTTTTATTAAAATTTTTATCACAATCAATAGGGACATGGGCTACCATATAGCAGCAAGTGGAAATACATTACTGTGGCAGTTACATGTTTCACTTTTATCTCAAAGATAAATCAGTTATATAGAATACAGTATGTGCATAACTTGATAGCAACATGTGATGCATGAAAGTAAGCAGCAATTGCAGAATCACTTGTGAATAGTTATTGATGTGAATTTTGGGGACGGACAGTATCTTTCAAAGAACTACATGGCCATTGCATTTATATGATTCCTTCACAGTCCAAGGTAGTGTACTGTCTCAAAAGGGGCATATTCCTCTTGGTCACAATACATGTGTTTTGTACCCAAGTATCTTATTAGAAGTTATATATATATATATATATATATATATATATATATATATATATATATGTGTGTGTGTGTGTGTGTGTGTGTGTGTGTGCAGTTTTCAGTCGTGAAATGCTGTGGCAACTATATCACAATTTCATGTGGCTTAAGGTGGTAAAGCTATGCAGTCAGATTCAACTCAAAGAACACTTACTGGAGATAAACTTTTAGGCATTTATCCATGTGGACATTGCAGTTTTTGTAACTATATTTTCAAAACTACTTCTTTCACTAGTAGGAACACTGGACAAATATACGACATACAGTTTTTTGGTAACTGCAGTTCAGACTGGATTATTTATCTTGCCACATGTACATGTCATGCATTTTATATTGGCCAAACGTCTAGACAGTTTCGTGTCAGGATCTCTGAACACCTTGGTGACATTAGAAACAGAAGATTAACTAATGCACTATATAGACATGTTATCAAACATCCCACTGCCAAATTTACATTCACCATCATTGATCATATCATAGGGAATCGATCTTTTAAAACAGGTTGGCATGATATCCTAACTACCAAAGAAAAAAGGTGGATCATTAAACTTGGGGGCTTTTCCTCCTGGATTAAATGATAAATTATAATTTGTAATTAACCATCACTTGCATTACGATATGTACTTATTTCTTATCAGGTTGCATTGCTTAGGTTTTTGCATTTCAGCTCATTTTAGGATACTGTGGCTGGTATTCAACACCAGAATTCTTATAACCTGACTTTTGTTTCGGGTTTATTTTTGGGCATTTACCCTTTATTGTATGTTTTTTATTAAGTTTGTTTATTATCATTGATATACCAGTATACTGTGTCTCTTTGGATTTTTTCATTATAATCTGGAGATATGTATGCAACTCAGGCAAACTTTTTTGTTTACTGAACTATGTATTTTTCAATTACTTTTGCCTTGATTGTATTTTTCAATTACTTTTGCCTTGTTAGCATTTTTGACTTATCAGGAAGTGATGTCATATAGATGCCTTAAAGAACATTATATAAGATGATGACTAAGTGCTTTTTGCTGACTATACTACTGATGAAAGCCTTGCTGCTGAAACCGGTCTAGTTTCAGTTTTATTAAACTACTTAGAAACCATAATAAACCACATCAGTACTTTTACAATCAGCATATGTATGGGACTACAGATGGAACTGTTTTGTTGGATGAGTATATGTATTTGTGCTATAAATGTAAGGACATGCACTACATGACCTGCATGGATAGGTACCCTGATGTGTGGAAAAAGAATTTGGCTTGTGTGTCTCTCTATTACAAAGATGCTGTTTGAGTGATTTATTATTCCTAAAGCTAAACTGTGGAATGCTAGTGGTAATAGCATTTAGATTAGATACTTCTTGCAAAAGGAGCTAGTGTTTCTTAACAACATCAATATATTGGTTTATGTTGCTGGCAAACTGAAACACTACTCTAAACTCATTAATAGGCAAGGTACCATTGCTATTAGTAGCAGGATTATCCATGGCTGGATTAAAATAGGGTCTGCTTTTTGTGTGCCTCAATTTCCAGGCATCAGAGACTGTTTTATCAATCTCAGTAGAGGAGCAAGTTTTAGAATGCTTATATAATGCATTATTCTCATTTTGTTTACTGGTCTGGTACATGTGTTCATATATTATTTTCCAGAGACATCTCTCCATTTTGCCCACATAGAAAGTCAGGCACCCTAAACATTTGGCAAAAGTAAACTTCTCTTTTGGATTGGCAATTCCTTCTTACAAATAAAACTTGAGAGCATATATTGTTCTCCAGAACTAAATTTTGCACTTCTGAAATGTATGGACATTGAGCACATGAACCACACCTTACTGTTCCTTTCATTTGGATGCCATAATGGTCATAAAATTGTGACCCTCTTTCAAATCTTTCCTTTAAGTTAGTCCTGTTTTGAAAATAAACATATGGTCAGTCCCTAAAATGTTATCAATATATGGGTTACCCTTTAATATATTCTATTTTCTCTTTACAATATTTTTAATTTCACGTGTGTGTGGTCCATATTTAAATACTGAGGCTCTTTCAAATCCTTTAGCCTCCTGCTTTTCTCCATTAGAGGTTATACCCACTCCCAATAAGGGTTTGTATTTCTTACCCCATTGAGACTGGACGTACTCTTGTATATCTTTTACCAAATGGGGGGCATAACCTCAAGCTAGAAACATATTAGCTACAAGGGCTAACTCTTTAGGTACATCCTCAAGGTGTGAAGTCATCCTGGCCACTCTTATGCACTTCCCCTTAACAATACTTTTCTTCTGGCTAAGTGGGTGGCAACTAGAGAAATCCAAGTAGCAATTACTGAAAGTAGGTTTCCTATAAATTGTTGAGTTAAACCTTTCCTGATATGTTTAATCAATGTGTCCAAGTAGTTTATTTCATTCCTGTTAAAATTATGTGTGAACTTTAAACATGAAAATGTATTGTTAATCAATGAACTCAACATTTTTTTCCCATTCCACAGGATAAAAATATCATCTGGGAACCTAAAGTATAGTTTTATGTATTTATAATATTCACTCCCAAAAACAAAATTTGATTCCCAATCTAATAACACAAGATTAGCATACACTGGGGCACAGGAGGCCTCCATAGCTACACCTTTATTTTGTTTAAAGAACCCCCCCTTGAAAAAATATGATTGTAATCTAAAACTAAAGCCATTAAATCATTTATAAAGTTTATCTTATCTCCAATAAAAGTTGTATATTTATTCATACTATTATAAAATAAATTATAAAATTATATTATATTATAAATATTTATTATTATAAAATGTTTTATACTACCCAGTAAACCACCTCTTTTTATTACAGAATATTATAATTTCTTTCAAAATCAGGGATCAGGCCTTAAGGCAGGCAGGAGAGATCTCCAACAGGTTTCTAGGGCTGCCAATTATATATATATATATATATATATATATATATATATATATATATATATATATATATACATATATATATATGTGTGTGTGTGTGTGTATATATATATATATATATATATATATATATATATATATATATATATATATATATATATATATACATATATATATACATATATATATTTATTTATCTTTTTGGTAGAAGGAGAATTATTTTTCCTTCAATTATAAAGCCTGTTTATATGAAAAGTCCTCTATGATGGGAATATTGCATACAATGTTTTATAATAAGAGAAGATTGCTTGCCATATATAATAAATCTCCTTCCACCAAACATAACAAAGCTCTAAAATTGGTAAGCAATTAACTTAATTGTACCATTGTAAAGTATAAGTCTGTGAACTAATATAAGCAACTTCTTCCAAGGAAAATCACAAGGCCTTTTTTTAACTATAATTAGAAAATGTAAAAACAGCACCTGATACTTCACTGAAGCAATATCCACTGGTACCACTTTTGTTTTGCTCCCCACAGATGTCATCCTACTGGCCCAGCCCCCAGTGCCCAATGTCTGTGTCGGGTCTAGCAGCCGTCCTTCTATCCCCCTGTAATACTTCAGTATTGCTAGGGCCAATCATGGATTCTAAGGGGATCCTGGGAGCTCAGCTGTATGTGCATCCATCCCTCAGGGGTGGCCACATGTTTTACCCACTTCCCAACCTTATGCTCATTGACTATGTCAGAGGGCCACTCCCCTCTTTCTACCACATCTCCCACTAGGGACCATCATTAAAAAGTGTCCTCCCTCCCATTCCATTAGTGACCCGATCTGCTAATCTATCCTGGGTCACCTGAGCCATAGTCAGTGTTTTATCCCACTATGCCTCCAGACTGGCCTGGTACCACTTATTTTTATCCTGAAGACACTCACAGTATTCTTGCTGACTAATTCAGCTCTAATATCACCTTGCATGATTTCTACTACATTATCTTCCTTAATCATCATCATCATCAATCCCCTTGTTCACATTTTCGATATGGAATCGAGGTGTCGTGTTAACTGTTGCCATCTCACTTGATTCGATGCCATACTCCTGCCTTCTTTCGCACTCATGCCTAACTGTCACAGATCATCTCTCACATAGTCCTTCCACCTCTTTACTGGATGCCATCATTTTCTCTTACCTTTTTCCTGCCTGTCTCAAAGCTTCTTCACTGAATTGTCTTCTGTTTTTCTGCATATGATGTGCCCAAACCATGGTAATCTGTCCTCTTTCATCTTTTCTGAAAATGAAGGTACTTTGGTTTCTGCTCTTATATCCTCATTTCTTCATCTGTCCCACAGTATGCATCATTACCACACATCTCAGACACCCTTCCATCACATCTAGCTTCCTCATCTGCTCTGCCTTTACTGCCCAGGTATCTGTACCATGCAGTAGTACTGGTCTCACCACAGTTCTGTACACTTTACTTTTCAGCTTCTTTGGCATTCTTCTGTAATACTCTATACCTGACACTCTATGCCAGTTGGCTGCAGCCCCTCTGATTCTCGCTTTGTCCTCTTCATTCAGACTTCCCTTCTCAACCAACCCTCCCAGATACATGAAGCTGTTAACCTGTTCCACTATCTCTCCTTCTATCTCATTTCTCAGCTTTTTCTGATTTCCCCAATTTGCTGCCATTAACAATATCTTATCTGTCCTCAGTTTCATCCCATGTGCCTTTAGTTTTGCATTCCATTCCCCCTATCTTTTGCTAAAGTTCTTTTTCAGTGTCTGCCTGAAGTACCACATCATCTGCATACAGCAACTTTGTTGACCTGTTCCCTCCAACCTGTTTGCTAATGTAATCCATCATCAATATGAACAGCAGTGGGTTCAGAGCTGAACACTGATACATACCCACTCCCACTGGGAACCCCTCTGCGAGAATGAACACTTGATCTTTGTACATAGCCTCCGCTAATTCTACCAATGTTTCTGTGACTTTGAACCACTGCAGGATTGCCAAAATCAGCTTTCTTGGGGCCTCATCTTCACCTTCATCTCAACTATCTGTCTCAGTGCAAACATCGGGTCAGTTGTGCAGCATCCTGATCTGAATCCGCACTGCTCATCTCCCATTTACTTTCTACTGCTCTGCGTATTCGTTTATCAATTACCATCTCCAGGACTTTCATGCAATGTGGCAGGAGTTTGATACCACTGTACTGTCTACAGTTATGGATGTTCCCTTTGTTCTTGTACACTGGCACAAGGTGGGAAAAGGTAAGTAGGTAAGGCATGTAAGCCCCCCATGGATGGATGCACATGTTGCCCCTGCAACAGAACTCGCTATCTCCTTATTAGTGAAAACCACAGGTATGATCAGTCCCTCTTCGGCCTGTTTAACCTTAGCTTCTTCAATGGTTTATGTACAAGATATTCATATTAGTGGCACTACACAAGGATCGCCCCACCACAGATCATAGAAACTATAGGCCCATTGGTCTCACCAGTATTATTTGTAACATTAAGGAATGCATCTTGGTTAAACTTATCAATAATCAAATAGAAGATCCACAATACCTGGAACCTAATTACTCATATATTTGTAGATTGTTACTAGCCTAACAACCTGGGGGGCCTTTATAAACCTAGCCAAGTTTTCCTGAAAGAATAATGATATCCTGTATCCAGACAGGACATTGAGGGCCAGGCATTTATAAGCTACCTCTGTCCATAATGGATATGGGTGCCAGGCCTGGTGTACATTTCCTATTCCCCATCCACTGGTCTAGGTTGTGCTTAAACTGGGTAATAGATGAACTCAGCTTCACATAAGCCTGTTACATAGGAGAGGCAGTCTCAGGGACACATATCTGTCTCTCCAGCATGTTCTGTTTAAGTCACAGACAAAATTCATGTTCCTACACCTTGTATTTTTGGTACTGTTTGGCTTATGAATATATAGGGAAATCATAAGCGTGGGGTTTGCAGATGCCTTGTAAGTCAGGCATAGATCACCCCTCAGCAATCTACAGGAGACTGAGTAGATGGAAAGGGCTTTAAGGTGCTCTGCATAAGGCAGGTTTGTTACACCTTTTTCTAAGAAACCTCTGAGGTCTCTTTAGTTGCTGCATATGCCTGGTCAGGTACATACCAAAGAGAGCATTGTACTCTATAACTGGTCTGTTAAGGGTGGAGTACAGTGGGATAATGACCTATATGAACCTAGATACCATGCCCTTACTTATAAGTTGTACAACATTAAAGGATTCCCTCACCACTGTGGCCTCATGGTGGTCAGAGGTAAGGCTACTGTCTTCTTGAGTACCCACATCCCTGGCCACTGGGTCACCTTTTAGGGATGTATTATCAATATGGTAGTTAGCTGGGATAGTTGACTTTTCAAGGGGTACAGTTATGCATTTTTTAACACTGAGTTTAAGACCATGGCTTTGGTACCATTTGTAAGTCAGAGAGATAGGCCTTTTTGGAGAATGCTAGTGTCTGCAGGGGAGTCGATGATAACCCCCAGTTTAGGAATCCACAGTGAAGTGGACTGTCCCTGCAGGAGTACAGAGGTAGACTTTTTGACAGTTATACAGAAGACCAAGGGACTAGTGTGATAGAGTTCGCCCACCATCTACATGATGTGTAGTTAACAGTGGAGGGTGAGGCTCAGGTGGTCCATATACACTGCCTGGGTCTCTGTAGGTGCTTTGCTTGGCATTGGCTGCTAAGGTTGTAGATTCAGAGACTGGTAAAATATCATAGCCCAGACCATTTTAGACCAGTGTGTTGTTGATGAATCTGGTTGCCCATAATTTTGCAAATATTTGCAGATCATACTCACAAAAGCAGCACACAAGCAAGTCAAATTTAGTTATAAACAACAAAGTACTATTGACAACCAGAACAAGCATAAAATTAAGCAACATCAATATTCTTTGAGGTCTGTGGGAGTCAACCTCAACAGTTCTCTATTCTCCTTTCACAATGATGTTGAAACTTGAGTATACTGTGATACTAAGCCATCCACTTTGGCTACATCATCCTGTAGATATGGGTAGAATCGTCTCCAGAGCCATTCATGCCTTTCATGATTGGTGGTCAGGAGAGTTCTGGTGTCTTGCCTGTCTGATTCTCTCTCCTTCTTGCATATCCACCTGCATCAAGACTCCCTTGGCTATCCCCTACTGTGCTACATAAAGAAAAGGAACTATACAAGACAGCGACCTTACAGCCCAGAGGGCCCATCTCCAGTGTGACATGTGACTCAGATAAGAAAGCCCAGAGATATAGTAGTGTGATTTGTATGAACAATAGATAATATACATAGTTGGCCAGTGGCTCTAATTTTATTCATATGTAAAGGTTATTGTTCTACTGCAGACTATTATATCTAAGTAATTGTTAGTTTCATAAATAACTCAGAAATATTAATTCAGTTTTCACCTAAAAATAAATAAATAAAAAGATATTTTTTTCAGGTGGCCTATCCCTTATGCACCCCCAGAATGCAAGTGCTACATCCTTAATACCTCCAATTATGCATCCCCACTTGAGATAACGCCATCTCTGAGAAGGGAGTGCCACTTTATGTTAAAAATACATCTGAGTGTTAAGGTTACGTTCATGAATATAGCAATGATTTTTGCCACTGGGAAGTTTGGGTACACCCTCCAGGGAGAATGGTGCTGCAGTGATAGTGGTTCATTTTTTTTTTTGTTCTATGTTTCTAAGAAGAATGTGATATTAGTGTAATCATATAATTGTAATATGTTTACTCCTTTAAGTGTGTGTTCACTGGTGTTTCCATTCACATTACTGTTGTTGGACTGCTGTTGGTGGTTTGGTGGCATCCTTATTTTGTGTGCACACCAACCACATGTCAACATGTGTATCTTATGATACAGCATATGAGCTATGCAGCCAGTAATGCTGCAATACATCACAGACACACCAAAGTGGTTTGCAGGTAGACTGTGAGGACACAGTTGCATCTCTGGAATTGTAATAAGCTGTGACTGCCATCATGCAATGTGTGCTGCTGTGCATATTATTGTGTAAAGGCTGTACCATGTTGTATGGTGTTGTCTGTGAATCCTCTATGTTCTGACTGCGTACCATTGTAGCAGAGCAACATAAGTCATAGTTTTTGTGATGCATATCACAATCTGAACACTACTGGGATGGAACTGTGCATGGTCCATACATCAAGAACTCCTTGTACAAATAGTATGCACTGCAGACCATGGTTTATGAATTTGATTGCCCATAATTTTGCAAAGCGTTTCTAAATCATATCTAAAAAAGCAGCTCACAAGCAAGTCCGATTTAGTAAGAAACAGCAAAGAATTACTGACACACAGAATAAACATAAAATTAAAGAGGATACAATAAAGTGCAGTCCTTATTAAGTGTCATAGACAAGAGATAGGATTGAACAGGCAGGCAACATGGAAAGAAAGGTACAATTCGGAAAACTCATACTTTAGCCACATATATTGGGTGTCTTGCAAACGTAAATCAAATAATTTGGCTTAGAAAACAAAAGACATTGTCAGCATGTAAATCCTTGCAATCTGGTATCTTTCCCTGCTGAACTAATGCTGAACCTAATTACTATTCTCCCCAAGCTGGGTAAATACAACTCATTACCCAGAACTTACTGCAGTTGTAAAGATCTCCTTTTAGTGTTGGATTTTGTTTACTGATATGTGCTGAAGTGAAGTTATACACCAAGATTTTGGTCATCTGCATACTGTTTTAACTCATTAAGTGCTTTAGTCAGTCATAGACAGGCTTTGCTAAGTCACCTTCTAGTATTGGACATATTAGGGCTATGATCTTGGTGATGCAGGCTTCACAGCCAGACCTCTGACCATAGCAGTAATATTTGTAGCTTTCAAACACAAACAAGCTCTTGAATCCATTTAGTGGAAGTATTTATTGAAGGTGATGGACTACTGCACTTTCCTAAAGGAATTAATATGACCAATGCTTATATAATTTCAAGATGGGCATTATACATTGAAACATATCCACTCCCTTCATGCTTGAGAAAGGAATATTGCAAGTTGTATCCTTTCTCATTCTTTATTCCTGTTGGTAACTAAAGTCCCTGTCATTGTATGTGTTACAGCTGAAGATGAAGGAGGGGATGACCCTGATGAGGAGGCCCAGGTCACCATGTTTTGAAATCATTTTCTGCTGTTTTTAAGAGTAACCAAAATTAATGTATACCATTTACAAGTGTTGGATCATGTTTTAAGTATCCTGAGATGAGGATTTTTGCTGCCATAGAATTTGAAGTTCTCATCCTACAATGTATTTTCCATGTTGTCATATACCCCTCAGTATTTACCAGTAAGGCTCTATCCTTCTGTTAGGATGACTTTTAAGGCACTAAGAGACTTACTGATGAAGCAGGATCATACATAGAGAAAGTTAGAGCTGTCAGCATTAGGTAGGGTGAAGGTTAAGAATTTTTTGCTAAATGCTTATTATTTTATACTGGTACCTATGAATTATACTTGACGGAGGAGATTACAGAGGCAGTCAGCATGTGGGGGATGGGAGAGGGAATTACATAATCGGTCAGTGACTCTCAGTGGGATAGGAGGCAGTGGAAAGTAAGTGAAGAGGCCAGGCATTGAAGAATCCCTGGGGAGAGGAGGGTGGTGAAAACCCAGCTTGAATCTCTGTCGTGGCCATTTTTTACCCCGCATCACTTCTTTAAATGTACTGAACTTAATATATCCTCCATGGTGCAATAGAAGCAAATCTACTTATGGAGTCATGCCATACATGTCTTCTTTGGTCTCCAAAAGCCTACCCTCTCAATTATAGAAAAGGCACATATTAAAGGTCACTCACAAGTTGCTGCGAGTACTGGTTAAGCTCACGAAGCTTCACCTACATATGCTCAAGATACTTGAAGTCAGAACACAAAAATGTGTTAAAATTTCACATATTCCATGGGCTTGAGTAGTTAGAGACATGTTTGACCATTGCTTAAGTTTACAAATAATATAAACAAATATAACGTTTTTGTAAAGTCATTTTTTTGCAGGTGGCAAGCACCCTCTGCATCTTCAAGTGAGTGCCAAGCCTTCCAAACCCCCCAAATAATGTTATTCTGATTCTGCTGTCAAAGCCTCTCTGGGAAACAATAATTTCTGACAGCCAATGTAAAGTTTGCCTTGCTGTTTCTCCAGGAAGCTGTGAGAAAAGATGAACAGGTAAGCATACACATGAAAGCAACAGTGTGCCTCTCATATGTACTTGAAGAAAAACAGGATGAGCATTTAAATAACTGAACTGCTAAGCAGAATGAACTATGTAATAAGCTCAGGAGATCTAAGCAGTGACTAGAAGCCACTTATGTGCCTCTAACATCTTGGATCCAGGTTTGGAATTTTCTGGACCTTTCAATTGGGTGGGGATGTATGGTGGAAGTACTTGCACAAGAGGGATATGGTGACACTCACAGATGTTTGAAAAGTTGTAGAAATGGAGCCAACTCCCACTTTTGCCTAACTTCTATTTTTTTCACAGAACAAGTATGCTTTAGTTAAGAGGTATTTCTGAAGATATCTACAGTCAGTGGATGTACTGCCTCATTTACAATGACCACATGTGATCCTGATTGAGGAAACCCCTACCTTTCAGCATTTTCTTTATGATACTACCAGGTTAAGTCACTTGAGGAAAATAAGAAAATGTATAAATACTAGACTTTTGTATTCCTCAGGATTCAGGCTGTGTGAGTTAATACAAGGGAGTATCTGGAGAGTTATGGGCACGAAGGAGCATAACTACAAGTTGGGGTATCATGGCAGTTTCCCCTCACATTCAGGAAAATAAGTTATTACCCCCGTTACAGAGACAGCACCACCTTATACAGTTTAAGGTTGCATTATTACTCTGATATGTGTGTATTTTGTAGTCATGCCATAGCTGTTGTAAGCATAAGTTCTAAAGTTGTGCACAGGTGTGAAGAACATTTTGTCTGGTGGCTAGTTATTTGTGGTATTTTGTAGGGTGTTTTTCCTTATTCACAGAAAATGTCTAGGTTGCTCTTTTTCTCTCAGACTTCAAGCAGGTAGGGGATAAAATTCAACATATTCATAGTACACCTGACAGTGTTGGTGAGGAAGCTGATTACTCTTAGAGGATGAACTCTCATGCACCTATCTCAGAGTCTGCCAATTTTGTCAGCTCAGAAGATTAGAAAGTTAACCCTGACAGTGGAGATTGTTAGCAATGTACCTCCATTTATAGCAAATCCCAGTTTTAAATTAACCAAGACAAGTGTTTTCATGATGTTTGTTATAGTCAGCCCTGAATAAAAGTTATATGCCACAAATATGACAATTGTTACTGCAGTGCAATATTAACTGCAAACATGGCAAGCAGTCCAAATAAGGCTCAAAGATTTCATACTCAGAGAATATAAGTCTTGATGTTTTAAGAAACCTAGATAATCCACAAACTAAATGTACCTTGAATGATGGAGTGCCTGACAATAGACGGACAGTACCTTCATCGAATACAAAATATCATAAAACAGAGTGAATACTACTTATACACAAATGCAAACATGCCATTGGTAAGAAATGCTAAAAGTAATCTATACCTCACTTTGCAGCACAGTTAAGCCTAACCCTAACTCCAACCTTAACCCTAGATAAGACACGCATCTTGTACTAACCCTAGCCCTAACACTAATGCACATACATACACATTGGAGTTCTGAGAATAGACTGGCAGTACAATAAATAAACTCAGAATATTAGAAAACACACACCATATACTACTCATACCAGAATGCAAACAATGCTAAGAAATGCTGAAAGTGGCTTTGTTATGGTGTCTTTTTTTAGGCAGTGTTCAAATGATGGACATCCCAACACAGTAAACTCCAATATAGAAAATATCAAAAAACAACATTTCTGAACTTGAGGCCTTCCTTAACCTTGAGGACATTGGTATTATTGTATAATAACAGAAACTTTCTGTCGGAGTGATTACACATCCTGCTTTCCAGGGTGCAATGTCTATCATGCATTCAGATGTGGCAGTACCTATGTGGGAGTATCTGCATTTATTCATAATTCTATTGTTTCTCACCAGATTTAACAATTCAAATCTGGAACTGGTTAAAGTCTTAGTTACACTGAATAAAATTGATTACCACATTTAGACAATTACTGATCTGATCCCTTCTGAACATGCAGAATACTATGACCAGTCAGAAAAGTTAGTAGTTGAACTAAATACCCTTCTTATGGGTAACTTCAATTATTCACACATCAACTGGCAAACATTTACTACCACAAACAAGTATGCCCAAAGATTTCTGGACTTTGTAAATGCCAATGCACTTGACCATATTTTCTCCCTACTCACCAGAGGTGTTAATCTTCTTCACCTTGTCCTCATAAACCTTTCTCTCAATTGCTCCATCCCACTCATTACCCCCTCCTTAGTTAAATGGGACCATTTTACTGTGATCAGCTCTATGATAGCCTGTTATGTGGCCCCTGATAATGCCGGTATATTCAGGGGAATCGCTGAAAGTCACAGACATGTTATACTTGTATACTTTTAAGCTGCTTTATGCTGTCAGATATTCTTAGATTTGTAGTTTAGATTGGGATTAAATGCTTGTGTATTTTATGATTCCATACTATTGTCACTGCTACAGTCTTACTTGTTGTTTACCTTGGCTTAGCAGATATCTGCATCTTTAGATCTTGCTTTTATTTTTAGAATTCATCTCTTGAGGTCAGCTTATTAGGTTGCTGTTTATGTGTATCATACCTAGATTTCTGGTACTAATTATTGTGATTTAATAATTATGGACACTTTTAGAATATGCTCTCAGTGATTTATTGAGCCATAAGTTTACTGGTTAAATATATTCAAAGGAATAAGGAGCAGGTGTTTTAACTGTAAGAAATGTAGGGAATTAACAATTTTGTATGGTAAAACCCAGTTTAGTTTCTCACTGACTCAGAATTTAGTAGTTTCTCTGAACTATATCCTTAGTTGTGTAAATTCATGGAAGGAAAATGTATCAGACTTGGCAGATAATCCACAAAATAAAACTATTCTGCACAATGAAAATAACACTTTTGATGTATTGTTCATTTTGAAAACTGGAAAGCCTGTCTTTTTGTTTACTATAGGAGGTAATACTATCTTAAAAGTGATAGTCTAAAACTGCAGATCAGTCTAAGTTAGTTTCGACCACCATAAGAAGTGGTAAAAAGAAAAACATTCATAAGAGTCTTAATGTGAACAAAAGGAAGAAAATATACGTAATAATTTAGGGATAGTAGCAAATAGTCAAGCTTTAAAGGAAGAGGAAAAAGCTAAATTCCTTAACAGTGAAAACCGAAAAGAAAATGAAGGTGCAGCCTATTAGGAAGTTTGATAATACTATACTAAAGGCTAAAGCTTGCCTTGCCTTCATCAAAATGACTTTGATATGAGTGATGGAACCATTAACTCTTATAACTCACTTGTTGAATTACAGGATGATTGTAACAGTTATTCATCCGTAAATCAGATTTAATTTCAGGATTCTTTGGTGACTCATAACAAACAATAGTACCTGCTTCTAATATAATTGATCATAAGTGCTGTTTTGACTTAATCACTGCTATCAGGTCATCACTTTGGCACAAGCATTCTATGAAGCTACCAAGCTCTGATATGGCTTCTTGTGGTGCCCTAGTAATTTAAATTCTATTCCCCCTCCTGTACTCTGTCCTGAAGTCATTATAAGTAACAGTGAAGCAAAGAAAGTGCAGACAACAATTTATTTATTATTTTATTTATTTATTTTACATTTGTTTTATTTTACATTTGTTTACCAGGATAGTCCGACTGGATATATGTCCATTTTCAACGGAGGCCCGGGGAGAAAAGCTCCACTTAGAGAAATTACAAAGATCACATTTAAAAAATATAAAAAAGTATAAAAACAACATTTACAACAAAAAACAAAACAAAAAAAAAAAACAAAAACAAAGTGAGTATGTACAAATGTACAATGGTTTGTGGTGTTCCCTAACAGGGATACACAATTCACATGGTCAGACACAATTAAAGGCAGGAGACATTAGACAGCATACAGAGCTTGGTGAAATAGTTACCTGTTTGATATTTAGAGATTCTCCTTTCAGTATTTAACTTAATAAGGATTGGTACACGGGCAGAGCCAGTTCATTTTGAGATACTGTCTGAGGTTATTTTTGAATAGACCTATGGAGGATTGTAAGGTTATATGGTTTGGCAATGACTCTGGCTTTGAAAAAACAATTTCTAACAAAAAAAAGATAAAAAGAAGGGCCTTGGGAGGATTGTCTGTACCTAATCTATGTTGATTCTCCAGATTTATTAAATATTGAGAATATTATGATCTAATGATGATCTGTGGAATCAGAGCAGAGTTACGAGGGAAGAAATATTTATTCTATCAGATTTTATGTTGAAAAATGTGAGGAAGTAGTTAAGTAATATCGATCATAGTCCTGTTATTATTTCCTGTCTTTCTGGTTTAAGGTTAACAGATCTGCCTGATCTGTTACAAATCTGCTTAAAGGGCAAGATATCTATCTTTTATATTTTACATTTTATATTTTGTATTCACCATGGTACACAAAGAATCTTGAATCCCTACTCTCTTGCACTCGAAACAGTAACACTGAACAGGTTGCCAACCCACCCACCACTATTCACGTACATAGTACCACTGCTCATATACATAGTATGCATCAAACACAAAAATCAACCTATGGGGGGAGTCCTCTCAAAAAACTTATCAAAACACCAGAGACCTCCAAAACACAAGATTGCTACATTTAACACAGTTCCCACAGCACCCATGACACACAGTAACACCAGTGTCTCACCTACCAAGCACGTAAGAAGTAACACTCAAAAATCAAATTTTCTTGTCATTGGAGACTGCGTAGTGAGACACACGGATGTCCCACTCATGACGTTGGACAAGGAGAAAGTCACGGTCAGCTGCCTGTCCGGTGCCAGGATTGGTCAGATCATGCATGCACTCAGGTCTCTCAGCAACAAGTACTATTATGACCCTGTCATGTTGGAGTGAACGACCTGAAATGTATCTCACTGAACTATATGAAGACAGACATGACTGAGCTCTCTGAGTATGTGTCCCAGGTAGGTATGTCCCCAGCTTTGAGCAGTATACTACCCTCACCTAGAATGATGCCACAAACATATAAACAAAAAATGATTGATTTCAATAATTGGTTTACTTTTTGGTGTCATTCAAAGGGTATCCAATTTCTGTCAGCCAGGGAAGTCATGGTCAACAAACTTAATCGCTTTGCCAGAGACAGTTTGCACCTGGCACCACTAGACTTTTGACTGCTGGCAAAGGCTCTTGCCTCCCCCATAGTGCCTTTTTTAGGTAATGTCTGAAAACAAACTTACCAATGTGAAATTTACCAGTCATAACAAAATAAGGGTCATATTGCTTAAACCAAAATATGCACACCATGGAAGTACTTCTATCACTGGAAGATGTAGATGTCTGTGCAGTCACAGAAACCTGGTTCAAGGCCTAGGAGAGTACCCCAGCCTTGAAAGTCTACAATGCCTTTCACACCTTCAGACTGCAAAATGAATGTGTGAGAACCAAAGTAGGCAGTGTTTCTATCTGTATTAGAGATAAATTCACTTCCCTTCTAGTCATACGCGAGAGCTCCATGGAGTTACTGCAAGTTCAAGTTACTGTGAGTAAGACCCCATTCAAATAATAGCCAATTATAGATCCCCTTCCATGGGTCATGACCCGCATAAAGCCTACTTGACCAAAATGGAGTCAATCCAAATATTCCCAAACCCTCTGGTTATGGGGGGTTTCAATTAACCCACCATCAACTGGAAAACCTACTCTAGTCCTAACTCACTAGTGCAAAAGTTCCTTGACTTTGTTAACTCAAATGCTCTGGAACAAATTGTTCATACCCCGACAAAAGGAACAAACATACTACATCCGGTACTCACTAATATAACAACAAATGCACTGCCACAACTGTTGGACTCAGTTAAGTCTGACCACAAATCAGTCTCCTTCAAGCTGACACTAACACCAAAACTCACAAAGGGTGAAGTCAGACTAAAAAACTTCACCAAGGCAAGCTATACCCTCCTAGGGGAAAGGTAGAAATACATTCCAAGCCCCTCCCCCAGCTGGAGGTGGTAACTACACCGAAACTTGCACTAAAGTCCGGTACAATCACTTTCATAAGTGTATAGACTCTGCTGTACCAGAAAGAATCAAACCCAGATCCCCAAGTAAAAAGAAGCTACCATGCTGGATATCCAGCATCAACAAATACAAAAAGCTGGTGTCCAAGAAAACAAAACTAAGGCCCCAACAATGGAAAGCACCATCCTCAGCCTGAATAGGCAAAACAACAACATGTAAAAAATCCTCTAAGGGCATCTAAGAGAAAATCTTAGCAAGCAGAGCCAAGGACAACCATAATGCCTTTTACAGCTACGTATGTAGCGTAGAAGGTAATACTCAAGCTGTGCAGAACTAGTGACTAATGATATCACACACACACTGACCTCACAGAGATAGCAAACCTGCTAGTGGATAGGTTTGGTGAAAATTTCACTCCCTTATCCCCTCCATACTTATCACAAACCTTTTCCCAAACTCATCTCCACCCTACATATCTGAAGAGCAGATCATTAAAGCCTTGTCCAAGGCAAAAAAACACAGCCTCTGTTGGACCAGATAGCATTCCAAGCTGTCTTCTAAACAGGCTAAAACATGAACTAGCATCACCATTAAGTACCCTTTTCAATCATAGCCTAACCACAAGCTGTGTCCCTGCAAATTGGAGAACAGCAATAGTTATTTCCCTCCACAAAGTTGGCCTAGCAACAGACTCTGCGAATTATAGACCCATAAGGCTGACCAGCCTCATTTGTAAGGCTATGGACCGTATCATTATAGACATCATAAATAAAGACATAGGTGACCTCCAAACCTTTTTTTTTGTATTGTTAAGTGCATTTATTATTTGTTATTATCTTTGTCATTGTAGCCCAGGTCATAGCTGAAAAGGGTCCTGGAACCAGTTCACTTTTCTGGTTACCAAAATATAAATAAATATGAAATAGAAAAAGGGGGGTGAAAATGACAGAAAAAAAATTAAGGAACTAGCAAAGCACATTTTAATTCTGCATCATTCATAAGAGTGAGAAAAAAACTCCCCACTGAAGGCATTGGGAAGTAGCAGACAGACTTACTTTGGAATCTTACTACTTATCACCTGTACATGATATAGCAAGGATCATTTACTACAGTAAGAGTTTTCACACCTCAGCCTGAGATTGTGGGGGGAGGCCTGTCAATTCTTTTAGAACTACAAAAGAATCCCTTTACAAAAGGCTGATTGTTTCTTACTTTCTTTTGCTGGAAGTAGCTAACAGCTGTTTATAGCATAGAACAAGCTCTGACAGACACATAAATGAGGCTCAGCCAAGTAAACATAGAAGTAGCTCTGTTACAGAAAGTATGTTAGATGACAGTGCTTCATAGTCCTGCCATTCTGTCTTAATAGGATGAGAAAACAACACCACTTCCTTATATCATGCATGATTCATATAAAGAGGACTTGAAATGTATTCTGGGAAGAAGAAATGAAAGCAAGAAAACAAGATCACACTACAAAGGCAGGCCCCATCATCAGTGATCTTGTGGGAAATGCATTAAAATTGTAAAAGAAGCACTTGGAGTGATTTTGAGGCATTAAAATAGCTCAGAAAACAAAGATATAATGAAAAAGAAGTATTTACATAAAAGTTACATTTATAAAAAAAGATGTTATTGTAATTACCAAGTGACAATGAATTTGTTGATAAGAGACAATCAAAAATAACTAAAATCTATCGGTGTCATGTTCACAATCAGCAAGTAACTATAAATATTACATACAATGGAAGATTGAGCCAGAAACCAGAGCTTGCACTAAATAAAAATCAGTTCATTTAAAATAAAAACCAAAACACTGAGCGCTTTCATCTCACACTCTTCCCAGGATTTCATCAGAACATATACATAACATGTCAGCTTCCTTTTGTAAGCTCAGTGGCATCATTTTCTGAAAACACTAAAAGGAAAACTCCACCTTAGAACTTAAAAAAACATGTATTTTCATGTCTGGGTTGTTAGATAAAAGGACCTTGCAGTCAACCCACTTACCCTGTTAACAAATAAATAGGTAAATGATAATTGCATAATACTTACTAATCGTTTTGGCTATGATTGACTAAGAATACATGACTACAAACTCAGCTGGGTGTAATACTATTTATACATCTGTCAGACCATGATTAACAGTTCCAAAAGGAGCTTCTGTGTTTTCAGATTTCTTTCACTCTGGAAGTTTGGCCTATTCAGGGATGGACCCAAATTTTGTAGCAGTGACTGGGTGTCATGGGTGGACATTGCTACTGCATATCCTGAGAGTGATATACGTGGACTAAATCTAATTTTACTATCATGCATCTAGAGACAAGAACTGAACTCTAGATTCTGGAAATAAGAGGCACAATAAGAGCCATTGTAGCGTCTGAGTTATTTTTATAGAGATCTGTTGCGGACATGAAATTACCCACTAAAGACAAATTCAAACAAGGCATTTTACATATCTATCCCATTGGGAGCATGGTAGAAAATGTATATATTTATTTCTTTTTTGAGCTGACTGGTAGGTGGACTGGAACTTGTGGTCTTTTTCAGCTGTTACCTGAAAACTGAGGGATTAAAGTTTCATCCCTGATATTCCTGCAAACCACTGCCTAAGAACTACCACTGTTATAGTGTTATAAAATTAAGTAATAGCTGCTGTACTCATTTATGCCAGGTTTTTGCTATCCACTTCAATTATTCACTGCAAAGATATCAACAGACAGTATACACACCTGCTGTGACAGTGGCTATGAAATAGCTAAACAGCCTGTAGAACTAATTCTCTGAATGATACATAAAGACATATTAGCAAATGTAAATTAAATTCCAGCATAAATTAGAAGAATAAGTTGTGAATAAGACTTACACATCCAGTAGAAAGATTAGAGTTTAGTTTTTACAAAATGTACTCACTGTGTAAGGTTGTGCATCAGGCCCGGCAAGTCGACATGTAAAAATCTCATGCCAATCCTTAGCGGACCGGAGTTCCGCTGTGGCGACCCCTAACCGGGAAAAGCCGAAAGACACAACAACAACTCACTGTGTAACAGCAAATCATCCAACTTGTCTAGTACTCACACAATACCCCTGAAAGTAGACTTGTCCCGACCCCCTTCAATAATACACATCACACCAAATGACATTTGACGACCTTTATTAAATTTCCATAACATAGCTTTGATCGCCAACTTTATTAATTACAACTATTCATTATATAATTGATTCTAAATACAGCATAACATCCTTGTAATGTTAATCAGGGCAGCATACCTACTCACCCTGCCTCAGTAAGCAGTGTCCATACCTCTACTCACTTACTTTACTTTTGAAGCAGCATCCCATCTCACTTCACTGTTAATCAGGGCAGCGTACCTACTCACCCTGCCCAACAAGCTGGGTCCATACCTCTGCTCCCTTACTTTACTTATGAAGCAGCATCCCAACTCACTTCATGCACCATCCATTGAATTACCTTCCACCAAATAAGCACCATCCTTACCTCAGCTTGCTTATCTATTCAGCAAGCTTCCTCCAACTACTCATTTCCTTTCCCCAGATCCTTGAAATGAACATCCAGACATCAGAGTGGGAACTGAAGAGGGCAAGCCTATCTCTCTTCTCCGCCTACCCCACTGATAAATAACCCTACTCCCCACCAACGAAAAAAGGACGGGTGGGTGGGAGCAAGTTCATGCCAAAATGTGATTGCTTAACCCAACTACACCAGACTAATCCTCTTAAGCCCCTCCCCATCATTATCTCATTTCCTCCCAACTATCCCTGCCTCCACTTAACCCTTTCACCTCCCCAACCTACTTAACTCCCCTAATATTAACCTACTCCCCTTATGAAGATGTCCCAGAACAACTTAGTAACTGTGCATATATCAAGCCTATCCCTCTTCTCCGCCAACCAGCCTGACCAGGCTGTTCCTCCTCCCTTCCAACCAAAATTGTTCAATCCACTTCCCGTAAAGGGAAGGGTTAAGCCAAACATCATTTGTTCAATCCACTTCCCATAAAGGGAAGGGTCAAGCGAAATATCATTTGGTGTACCCATCATCTGTAAAGCACCTTAGAATCCCATCATAAACTCCAATCCATGCCATCACCGAAACACACCCTAATGAAACTAAATAAATTAGGATTACCATGACCCCGTTGTAACACCGGAACATCCACACCAAGAGAACACATACCCTTTTAGCCTGCTGCCTTCAAAGCTGAAATCATGGCTCAACCTGGATGTATTGACAGCCTATAACCACAACAAAACCACAAACTATAACCCCTTGAACTCAAGATGGCACCCAGTCAAACAACTAGTAGCAAGTCTCTCATCCAAAACCTTGTTAACCATAGCATATCACCTTAACCCACCCACTACCCAATTCTATATGTGCAACAACTCCATTACCGTAGAGAACTGTCTAATTCCAACTTTAATGCCCTACCTTAGCTAGCAAAAACTAGCACCCCTTGACCTAGTTCCCAAAAACCCGCCTATGCTCAGCAACAAAATGCTCTACATACCCAGCCATAAACATCCCTAATTCGCTCATTACCGAACCATTCTTAACCCCTGTTTGGCCCTGGCCTTTCCCCTGGAGAGCTCTTTCCTTATATTACCTATACCACTAGTAGGCAATTAAGACCTGTCCTACCGCAGCCTTATCCTGCACCCAAACTTCCTTTAAACCTTCTATCTCTCCTGTAACAACGCACCTAGTTTTAAAACTACCCCACCAACCGCCTACCTACCATGCTTCCTAAAACTCTACTCACAAAATTGACGAGAGCTATAGGGCTTTAACCTAATAAGTCCTGTGCTCCTATGAATGTCATGACTCTACTCATCCCCACACTCCCCACAAACCGTCCCCAACTGTTTCCCCTTTGGCCCTCCCTACCTACCTCTTCCTTACTTGCCCCCTATACCAATGCAATAATCAGCTCTCACTAATTGAACACAGAGTTCTTCACACCAAAATGTGATTGCTTAACCCAACTACATCAGACTAATCCTCTTAAGCCCCACCCCTTCATTATCTCATTTCCTCCCAATTATCCCTGCCTCCACTTAACCCTTTCACCTCCCCAACCCACTTAACTCCCCCTAATATTAACCTACCCCCCCCCCCATGAAGATGTCCCAGGACAACTTAATTTGTTGCCAGACTTTATTTATCTGCCATTGACTGGTAGAAATTAAATAGAACTAAGCAAGCTATACAGTTTCCTGCCTGTATCAAAATCTGGAAACATGTATTATTTTTCAATAACATCAAAATCAGAAAAACTTACAAATTCACACTCTAGAAATAGTATTTCTTTCACTGAAAAACATGTTGAGACACATTTCCTTTATTTGCAAACTAAAATTGCAGACTTCTGCCAGTCTTTCTTACTTCTTTGCCTTGCTGGCAAGAACTATGACTTCCATTGCTACCCTTTAGCACTCTGTAAAGCACTGTGAAATATAAACTGGTAATATGTGTATTGTCCATTGCTTGATATGAGATTATTCATATCACAACTGCTTAAGCTTAATTGATCAAGGTGACACTATCTTCTATAATGTTATGTACCCCACACAGAAGCAATATCTTACCCTTTGAAGTATATTGTGTATTTTATAGGTTCTGTGCTTGTAACCTCATGGAAAAAAAGCAAGAGGTTAAGCATTGCAGCAACTGCAGAATGGAAAAAATTATGGTGTTGGATGATGAAGACTTGAACTACCAGTGATCCACACTCGAACATTTTCCCACTATTGTGCGATTCCTCCATTCTGTATTTACAGATCAAGGATGTAGTATTTCAAGGTAATTCTCCTTTCCCAAAGAAACAATTATATTTATGTTACTATTTTAATGGCAGTCATATCAAGTAAAATTCACTATGTTGGGGGTATGGAGGAAAACCCCTGTAAAAGTGCTTTTATAATGAGTTTTGTGTTTTTCAAATGCCATTTTAGACGGGGATGTACTCTTTTGCAATCAGTTATGAGCACTGATCACAGATGAGTTGCATTTCTGACTCACAGCTCTGTATAGCCTCACTTGGAGTCATGGTTTTGCTCTGGAATTTGTATTTATATATGTTTTTACATGGATCTTATTTACTTGATACATGCACAGTTACAAATACACATCTTAAACATTTGTGCAATTGGGTTGTTTGGTCAAGCATTACAATCTTCTGGTTACTATATATAAAGTTTGCAGATGTGAGGAAGGTTCCCAAAAATTTTTTAAAACAGTATTTTTTTCCTACAGGTAAAGCATTGGGCACATGAGGTGGAGGGCCACTGCAATTGATATAATGAGTTATGGAAAGCGTGGCACCATTCACTTTAAGTAAACTCACCTGTCTATAAAAATAACATTTTTGTGAGGCATAGAGCAACATTCTGAAATCAAAATCAGGCAAATCCCCATAAACTCAGGGCCAGATGATAGATATAAATCAAAGTTATAAAATCATGTTCTTTAATTTGTCTTTCAACAGTATAGGTGGTCAGAATTGGAGTTTTTCATTTCTGATCCAAAAAATGCCACTATTTTGCTACTTAAAGCAAAATCGTAATCTACTGGAATACCTGTTAAGGTTCAGGCAGGACACAAATAAGTACTTAGTAATGTGTCATAAAAACTGTGCTCAGCAAAGAGCACTGCTGTGCAACCATCTTTCTAGAACAATTTGCAAAGGTGTTATATATTTTGTTCATATTATGGCTGAGCAAGGCTTCAAAAATGAAAAAAATGACATTTTATTTCATCTTTGGGCTAGGCAGAACTTGTATGGTATGACCAGTGGGTAACTGAAAAAGATGAAGAAAAAACAGGCAATGTTGTGCAGTATTATAATGACTAAAAATGTCATTTAACAGCTAGTGGTGTGCAGAACCAACATTGTCATGAACTAAAGCATGAGGTATGTAGCATGTAGTTGGCCTTAGATGTGCTAAGTACTGCATCCTAACTGGAGACCAAGTACCTAGATAGACAGATAGAGATATATGGATCGATAAAATTAAACCCCAGGGAAAACTAGTACTTCATGAGCATTGAAGTTGCTCTCTGAATCTCATTAAAATCATGAAAAAAGAACCACAAACTATATCCAATTCCATATGACACTTCAAAATAATCAAGCACTTATAACTTGTTTAGAATGTGATACTTCTTTATTGAAAAATAAAATATGTTAAACAGATTAACTCTTTTGCCCTGAACAGAGCTTCATCAGATCTAACACAGTGTTCAGTACTTATATATGCTTTAACACATAGTTCATTGTCAATTCACTTGAGTTGGGGTCATAAATGCATGCTATAGGCTGTCTACCCAAGCTAAAATAGGATATATGTTTTGCATTCCCATCCTAAGTAGCTGGTGCCAAATCGATACATTCACTTTACATTCCTGTTTTCATTGACTATCCACATCCGTTAGTAAGCAGCTTATCTGTGAAGTGATAAGAAGATGCCATTTGCCATATTTGAAATAGGCAGCAAATACATGGCACCTCATCAATAACCTTACGTATGATGCTGTTGCAGTTATAATAGCAGTTAGTCGGGACCACGATGAGAACTGTTTAGCTGTCCCAGTGACTGGATGCACATTCCTTGTATCCTTTATGTTAGGTAATGTGGCACCCTGTCCATGAAAGAATGAATATAATTATTTTTTTTTTATATCAGTTACAAGTAGTGTACCAAAAGCTGTCTTTTCTCTGATTAATGATCAAATCTGAGGTAATTACATTAAATAGTACAAGCTGTGAGGCTACAGGTCCTGCATACAGGACAGAGGATGTTAGAAAATGTATTTATTTATTTACTGACATTTGATTACCAGGAAAGAACAACTGGGTAGAAGCCCATTTTCAGCAGACGCTTGAGGAGAAAAACTCCAAATTATTACAAAACATTTTCAGAACAATAATTTTTAAGAAATTCATTTTGAACAAATGTTCATTAATGCTTTTCTAACTGCAATTTTATCCATTTCATGGAGAAACATTCCATAGTTTGGGTAGAGCACAATAAAACATTAATCTGGAACTGAATCGCTTCTATCACTTTTGAGAAATGTACTGAAGAAATATTTGCCATTGTATATCAGAGGAAGGAAACACACTAAAAGTTTCAATATTTTGGTAATATTTTACAATTCATGGGTTTATACGTAAAATGTAAGTATACGCATACACACACACACACAAACACACACACACACACACACACATATATATATATATATATATATATATATATATATATATATATATATATATATATATATATATATATATATTATTTCAAGTGTATGTATACCTGGCAATATCTGGAAACCTAAAAATTATTTTTTCATTTCTTTAATTTCTGCATACTTTCCTTATTACCACATTCATAAGTAAACTGATAAAAAATCTCATAGCTGTTTAGAAAATGACTTTTCAAAGTGACTGCAAGATTATCTCTTGAGAAAGAAAAGTACAGTTATGAAGTACAATGGATATAACATTTGTTGAAAAATCTGAAGCAAAAAAAAAGGTTAACTTTTAAGGCTATGTTAAACTGTCAGTGAATTGGGTCTCCTAAAACAGCGAACATTTTGAAATGAATTTATACAATCGTTTCATAAGACTAGATTTTAATATAAAGGATCCCCCCATTTGCATCTCCACACCTTCTGCATCTTATCATAAGTACTTAAAAAAAAAAAAGCATTAGTCATCAAAAAGTCAAGAAGGCTTCTCCACAAAATGTATGTATCTGCCTTTCTACTTTATTTGGCAAATTTGGCCTGGGAAAGATGCATTTCCAACACAACAAAACATTGTTTTCTGATCTGAGCATTTCAATTTAAGAAAAAGCTATAACTCACCTCTGGGAACCCCTTGAGTAAGAATTTCAGTGCAATACAGTTTACTATAAATGTTTGCTTACATAAGAAAAATGTATGGCTCTTCAATGAGAACTAACAGAATCAGAACAATAGTGCAGCATGATGGAAATGAGAACTAACAGAATCAGAACAATAGTGCAGCATGATGGAAATGAGAACTAACAGAATCAGAACAATAGTGCAGCATGATGGAAATGAGAACTAACAGAATCAGAACAATAGTGCAGCATGATGGAAATAAGAACTAACAGAATCAGAACAATAGTGCAGCATGATGGAAATGAGAACTAACAGAATCAGAACAATAGTGCAGCATGATGGAAATAAGAACTAACAGAATCAGAACAATAGTGCAGCATGATGGAAATGAGAACTAACAGAATCAGAACAATAGTGCAGCATGATGGAAATGAGAACTAACAGAATCAGAACAATAGTGCAGCATGATGGAATATAAACTTTTGTTTCTTATTCAATTTTAGAGAATGAAGTTGCATTCAATACATCGAGGGGCTAGTTATGGATTTGGGATATGACATGCAGGGTAAGCAAGTCAGAGTAGGATTTAAGGGCATTCCAATACAAAATACAAGATTTTTAACAATGGAAAAAAATAGACATTTCATGCAGCAGAATAACACACAATATAAGGGTGTGTGTGCATACATGCATGCATTCATATATGTGTTTGTTTTTTGTATTGTTGTGTTTCTGTATTTGTGTATGCTCATGCATGTGTGTATGTTTCTAATGTACATTTTTGTTATGATAGTATTGTGAAAACACTCAGCGTACACAATTCACACGCAAATGCAACAGCAAACATAACAAATGAGTAAAGTGCTTTTGTAGGTGGAGTACAAGTATGCATGCTTTATTTTTTTCACTCTGTGATCACTGCAGCTTTGAGAAAAAGTCATCACTGATAAGCAACCTAACACCTGTCTTGCTCTTTCTTTGAGGTGCACTTACCTTAGAACAACCAGAACTCTCTAACTTGTGAGTATATATAAATCCCTCATGCAGCACAATAAAACAGAGCATATGGTAGCTCCAGCCAATATGCTCAAGGAACTGTGAGTCAAGCTTGGGTGATCCAAGCAAGTATGTGTAAGGTACGTGCATGTTTAATGATGGGTCCAAGTGATGCTCCAGAACAGGGCACCTCACTGAAGTCTTTATGGAATGTCGATGTGATGGTAGATGGGATAAGAAGTATAGAAAGATAATTAAACCCAAGCCTGAGATGAATTTAGTAATGTAGTTACAAACTGAACAGTTAGAGAACATTTTTAATTAATTAAAAAATTTCAGCTGCAGACTTATGAGTTCAGAATTTGAAAAGAGAGGGCACACTAACTGTTGGGTTCAATTTTTCTGAAGTATAGGGAGTTCCATAAAGGGTAGCAACAACTTAATCTGTGGGTATCCCTGGCCAGTGCACAAAAAATATGTGCATAAGATTTATCTATGGACAGCCTTCTGACATACCTCTGTGTCCTGAGCTATAAGGCATAGCAGATAAGTAGTTTTTGATGGTAAAGGTTATTAGAGATGTTTCCTTGGAACCTGCTCTCTACAGCAAAGGTTAAGAAGTCAGCTTATTTAAGAGAGTCTGAAAAAACACTAAAAAAGCATACTTCCTGTAAGGAAATACTTTTTATTCCCTGCAGTCTATGTGTTTCCAGGCATTTAAGTAGGTGGGTTCATACTACTGACAACAGTGACAACATCGGAGAACCAAAATAATTGGAATGTATGACTTTTTTATTGGAAAAAAGAAGTTATGTCTTACCATAACTTTCCATCTGTGTTGTCGATCTTCACTAATCCTTGACAGTGGGCTCGGTTCTGAGCCTTGGAACTGACCCAGCCATTAATTCCAGCTCGCTCCTTCCAAACTCTAGAGCCAAGCACTACCCATAATGCTCCCCTTCAAATATACCTCAGATCGAGTTTGCCCAACATAGTAGAAGACAGACAAGCATAATTTATAGTTAAATAATATATATAATAGTCAGAGACCAGATATGTGTCCTTAATATGAAGCTAACTATGGAAAATCCAGTCCACTAAGACTCTCAGGTTGGGAGTAGGAGGGTAGGGATGTCAAGGATTAGTGAAGATCGACAACACAGATGGAACATTATGGTAAGGCCTAACTTCTTTATCTGATGTTGTCAATCTTCACTGAGTCCCCACCCCCAACTATTTTAGTCTTGGGAGGTCTCGGAAGAATATTCTTAAGCACCATCGAGCTGAATGATGCTTGTCCCCTCAAGACCTGATCCAATTTGTAGTGAGTGATAAAGGTATGAGGAGAAGCCTAAGTGGCTGCTGTGCAGATATCATCCCAAGATGCTCTGGAATGAAAAATCGCTGAATTTGCCGTCGCTCTCATTGAATTGGCTTTACCTGGATGTGAGAGCTGAAGTCCTCTAGAATGCAGTCTCTAAGCCATTTGGCCAAGGTAATCTTTGAAACAGGATTACTTATCAAAAGAGAGGAGAATGCCACAAATAATTGGTCAGATTTTCTAAAATCCTTTCTTCTGTGAAGATAGATAAGTAACTGTCTGTGGATGTCTTGCAAGCGAAGGATATACTCCCCTTTATTCGAAAAATTAGGGAAAAAGGCTGGCAGTTGTAGAGTTTGGTTAATGTTAGATTCTGAAACAACCTTAGGTATAAAGGTTGGATTTGTCCTAAGGGCAACCCTGTCCTTGTGAAATATTAAATAGGGAGGTTTGCAGGATAAGGCTTGAAGTTCAGATACTCTCCTGGCAGATGTAATAGCCACCAAAAATAAAGTTTTCCAAGACAAATATCTTAAGTCACAAGTCGCTGATGGTTTGAAAGGATTCATAGTAAGGCCCTGAAGAACTAAAGTTAGATCCCAAGGAAGAATGGGTTCCTTAAATGGAGGTCTTAACATTAAGAGACCCTTTAAAAATGCTTTACAAAGTTTGTGTGACATTAGAAATTCACTATTAAAACCCATATGAAAGTTGGAAATTGTTGTTAGGTGAACTTTGATTGTTGAAGCAGAGGAACCAGATTGGTAAAGGGTAGCTAGGAAATCCAATACCTTATGAATAGGACTGGTATAAGGGTCTAGTCCACTTTTAAGGGCTCAGTTAGCAAGTTTTTCCCATTTACATTGATACAGCTTCCTAGTAGAAGGTTTGTGATGAGTGACAATAATTTGTCGGACAGGAGAAGAAAGGGAAGGATGCCTGGCAATCATGGGAACTGGAGAAGTCATGCAGTGAGCTTGAGATATTGGAGATTCAGATGAACCATGCCCTCTGGATGGGACAGCAGGTCTGGAAATGGATCCAGGATCCATGGTTTCTGAAAAAGATGAGGCCAAAGGAAGGGAAACCAAACTTGTCGAGGCCAGAAGGGGGCAATGAGGATTGTCACACTCTCTGACCTTTTGGCTTTCTTTAGAAACTGGGATATCAAGGGAGTTGGGGGGAAAGGCATCGAGGAGACCGGGGGCCAATTGTGGAGAACATCGTCTCTGGGTGACTTCCCGGGTGGGGAGATTATGGCAATGTAACTGCTGCACTTGTTGTTTAGGAGGGAAGCAAAAAGGTTGCAGCAAGGTTGGCCCCAGTGATGAAAAATCTCATTCGCCACCACAGGATTTACAGACCACTCATGAGGCATGAAAATGGTTCTGCTCAGTTTGTCTGATATCACATTGGTGCTCCCCGGGATGTGTGTTGTTGTGAGAAAGCAGTTGGAAGAAATCGCCCATTGACAAACTCTGAGGGCTTCTCAAACACAATGGGTAAGATTTGGTTCCACCTTGTTTGTTGATGTACCAGTCTACTGACATGTTGTCCATCTGAATAGCTATTGTCCCTAGAGGAAGGACATCTTGGAATGCTTGCAACGCTAACTGCACTGCCCTCATCTCTAGAACACTGATGTGCAAGTTGGCCTCTAATTGGGACCACATGCCTTGGAAAGTTTTTCCCAGAGAATTGTCCCCACCCCATCTGGGAAATGTCTGTGGTCACTATGGCTTAGGGCTTGGGAAGAGTGAACGGCTGCCCCAAGAGAATCTGATCAGAGTGGAGCCACCACGTGAGATCCTGTTTGCAGTGATCAATAATCAAGATTAAGTGAGACATTGGTAGGTGCATCAGAGATCATTGGGAAGCAAGTAGCCATTGCAAAATTTGCATGTGATACATTGCTAGGGGAACAAGAATGATTGATGCTGCCATGGAGCTCAATGTTTGTAGGACTAGTCTTGCTGGAACCCTTTTGTTTTGTTAAATTTACTTGACTTGTGATCTGATGCTTTAAAGTCTTTCTAGAGGGAGTGAGGCAATTCCTGAAACAGTGTTTAAACAGGCTCCAATAAACTGTAATTGCTGAGTGGGTTGCAAGCTTGATTTCTTGAAATGTATGGTTATGCCTAGAGATGTACAGAGGTGTAAAGTGTAGTCTCTTGCCAGTTCTAACTGGCACCTGGTGGCAGTGATAAGGAGCCAGTCATCAAGGTAAGGAAATACTCTAAATCCTATCAGTCTGAGATGAGTTACCACTACTGCCATGCATTTGGTGAACACCCCAGGGATTGTAGTGAGACCCAATGGCAGTGCTCTGTATTGGAAATGACTGGCTCCCACCCGGAAGTGCAAATAATTCCTGGACCTTTTGCCCATTTTTTTATATGGTAATAAACATCCTGAAGGTCTACAGAGTACATCCAATCACCTTTTTCCAAGAATGGAAGTATCGACTGTACCGAGACCATCCAGAATTTGCTTTGTTGAACTGCCTTGTTGAATTGGCTGAGATCCAAGATGGGTCTCCAGTCCCCTTTTTTTGAGCACTAAAAAGAGCCTTTAGTAAAACCTGGATCCTGTTTGGTCTGGTGGGGCTTTCTGGATGACTCTTTTGTCTAGCAGTCTTTGAATTTCTAAAGCTACTGCTTTCCTGTGACTGGGTGGTACATCTGGGAGTTTCTTCTGGGATGATGGGAGAATTGATAATGGTGTTTTGTAACCTCTGGATATTATTACCTGCACCCATTTGTCCGCAGTTAATGTTTGCCAGGCAGATTGGTGCAGAGAGAGTCATTTCCCAACTGCCTTCAGAGGAGGGCAATCTGGCACCTGTTCTGGGGTGCTGGTAGGAAGTACCAGAGAAAGATTCTTTGGTCCCTGGTTTTGCAGTTTATTTCTGCCACTGGAGTCGCATCTTCTGCTACTTCTCCCTCTGACCCAGAGAAAGTCTTTGCTGCATGAATCCTGGAAAGGCCCTTTGAAGTTTTTAAATCATAGTCTCCCACCTCTCTGGTTCCTGAAGTAGAAGGAGTGGAGAAATGTACACCGATGGCAGAAAGGGTCTTACCATGCTTTTCACATCTGGCTAAAATGTCTTTAATCTTGGGACCAAAAAGGATGGTGCCGTCAAACAGAGCATTGTTGAATGATGCTTTGAATAGCTCTGCAAAATCGCACAAGTGCATCCAGGAATGCCTTCTAATGGCTATGCCTGAACCCGGTGCTCTGGAAATCCCTTTAGCTGCATGAGCATTCAGCCTCATGGATGAGTTAGAAATTACATCAAGGGTTGCTAGTTGAGAGGTAACTTTGTCATGTAGCCATTCAGCCACTGCTCCTTCGAGGGCATCCGAGAGCTCTTTGATCAGATTCCTCTGTACTCTTGTGAAGTGTGCCATATAATTCAAGGACCTGAGAGTGAAGGTTGTTGAAGCATAAACATGCTTCCCAAATCTATCCAAAGTCCTAGACTCCTTGTTAGGAGGATGGATAGTCGGACTTTCCTCAGCAAGTTCTCTTTTTGTGGCCACTGCTATCACCATGGCATCAACGGGTATTCCTTTGAACCAGTGAGGCTCATCCTTTGGGGCTGATAAGATATGATAAGGCATTTTGGGAATCGGCTAAATGGTGTCAGGCATGTTCCACGCCCAGTGAGCAATCAATTTAATGAGATCGTCAGCAGGTGGAGAGATCCAAGAAGTAGAGGGCTAGGCACAAAAAGCCTCCAGGTGTACTGACTCCTCCAAGGAAGGTTGGATGGAGGACCAGTCAGCCCTCTATTTCAGGATTTCTAGGATGTCCCCGAAGTAAACATCATCGGGGTGACCTGGGGGAACCTTCCCCTTCATCAAAATCAGTATCTTAGGTGAAAGACTCTTCTGAGGAGTCTAAGTGCTTCCTCTTGCACTTTGTCTTCACAGGAACTTCCTCAGGGGGATGATCCGGGGAAGTGTCCAAAGAAGAAACCACCAAAGTGGGTGTAACCTGGGACTTTTGTGCCCTCTGTCCTGGGGACTTGATGGATGGCAACTCAGGTCGAGGGGATGTAGACAGTTGTCCCAACAAGGATAGCAAGGACTGTGAGTCCCCAATGGACAAGGCCTTGCAGAAAGCTGGCCCCATGTAGAGGAATGGGAGCCTGGAACCAAAATAAACTCCTTCAGAACCGGGATCACATCCCACACTGTGGAGGCAGCCTCCAAAACAGAAGCCTGGGTCAAGCTACAAGGGCCAAAGCACCAAGGGATGTGGATGTCTCTGAAACTAAGGAAACTGATCCATGCACCTCGGACTTAACCAGACAGCCTGACCCTGGTAGCCCTCTGGTGCCAAAAACTCAGAGGAGCTCAAAGCAGCTCTCAGAAGTGGAAAAGAGGATACTACCAGAACCAAGACAGTTGATGCTGGGAGTGTCAGAACCGGGGGCTCCAAAAACTCAACAGGAGTTGGAGGAGGAATTGAAGGTATCATAGACTGGCTGGTTCTGATGCCAGTGTGGCTAAGAACCAAGGACAATCTCCTCACCATCAGAAGCTGAGCCACCAGTCTCAAAATTTTGGCTTCTGAGAGACTCTTAGATTGGATAGAGGCAGTCAAAGGAGACATAGGAGGTCTCGCTTCAAGAAATGAACTTGGTGGCCTGTCTTTAGAGGGATCAAAGGTTGGTAAGTATCTTGTCCTAGGGAGCAAAGGGAGCTATGCCAGAGGATACCAAAAAAGTCACTGTTGGCTCCGATACAGTTTTAGATGCCAAGCCAGAGAGACCTCCCAGTGATGAAGAGCTGTTCGGTACTGAGGTCAGTTTACAGACCTTCTTGGAAGGTTTCAATGAACTAGGAAGTGAAGAAGGTCTTTTCTTGGTAGAGGAAAAAGAGAAGGATGAAGATGTGATAGCTTCAGTCCTAGACCCAGAAATGGCCTCTTCAAAATCAGATTTGAGGAGTCCCTTCAAGATAAGTTTATTCTTCCTCTCAGTAAGGGTATGGACAGAGAACCCATGACAAATTAACAATCTTCCTGAAGATGAAGTTTTCCTTGGCAGTATACACATAAGGTACACCTGTCAGAGTTGGGCATCTTACCCTGGCACTTCTGGCACCTTTTGAAACCAGTGGTGCCTTTTAAAGTTTTAACAGGGGAGAGTTGATTTTCAGCTGTAACAAAAGAGAAAGGGCTGAAATACACACACACACACACACACACACACACACACACACACATAAAGAAGAGATATGGAGATGAAGAAGATTTTTTCTAAACAATTAAGAAGGGATAGGAAGAGGAAAATACCAACAATGGTAATATAAGAGTACCTAAAGGTAATAAAGGGAAGAAATGCACCAACAATGGTACTAAAAGAGACTACCAAAGGTAGAAAGATAAAGAGAATAGAAGCAGAGTCACACAAAGCTACAAGAGGAGCGGGTAGACAGAAAGAAGATTTAAGAAGAAAATTAAGGAAAAATATGTAGATATAAGAGTATTAATAGAAATAAACTTACTCAGAATCAGCCATGGCTTGCTAGAAGGACAAACACATCTGACCTACAAAGCGGCAAACGAGATCTGAGGTAAATTTGAAGAGGAGCATTATTGATAGTGCCTGGCTCGGGAGTTTGGAAGATGCGAGCTGGAATTAACGTCTGAGTCAGTTCCGAGGCTCGGAACTCTGCCCACTGTCAAGGATTCAGTTAAGATTGACAACATCAGGTCTTGTGTTCAGTGAATTTAGTAAAGGACAATTAAGGCTAAAATAAAATATTAACTTGGTTACAGAAACAGTAGGAACAAATTATAAAGTGGTTATCCTACACTTGCTGTCTATACCTTCACTCTTTTTAATTTTGCCAAATCTTTTGGGTTTCTGATACCATGATGGGAATGGACCCCATTCTTAAGTCAAAGTACGATTAAAGTTCATGAAATTAGTATTGTTTTAGTCTTTGATTTCAGCCAAAAGTGCTCTTCACAACACCCACAATGTACCCAGTAATGACTCCTTCTGCAATTCGTATGGGGTTACATGTATATACCTTTTTTAATTTCTCCAGATCTTTTGGGTTTCTAATACCATGATGGGAATAGACCCCATTCGTAAGTCAAAGTATGATTAAAGTTCATGAAATTAGTATTGTTTCAATCGTTGATGTCAGCCAAATGTGCTCTTTACAGCACCCGCAGTGTGCCCAGTAATGACTCCTTCTGCAATTCGTATGGAGTTACATGGATTGGTAACATATCATGATACATTTGTAGATTCTTTTTATTAGACCCATTGCTCCTACTACTATTGGAACTGTCTGGGTATATTTCTTCCACATTGCTCTTGTTTCTGCCTGCAGCACCTGATATTTTATGACTTTGTGTCTCTCTGCACACAAGACACTGTAGTCACTGGGTGTAGCAATTTCAATGATAAATTCTATTTTTGTCTTCTTTTCTTGGACCACTATATCCAGTCTTCTAGAATCTATCTTTTGAACCATTAGTAATGGGTGATCCCATGTGATATAAACTTCATAATTTTCTATGATGTATTGTGGCTCATGTTTCCAGTGTTTTTCGCCACTTCAGTATGATAATGTTTGCACAATCCCCAGTAAAACAGTCTTTCCACATTGTTATGCCTTTCAGTATACAGTCCTTCTGCCATTAGTATGTCACAACCAGCAACGAGGTGTGTGACTTTTTCAAATTCAGTTTTACAAAACCTACATTTGATTGTTTCTTCCACATATTCAATGGACTTTGTAAATCAACATGTACGTAGCCCACTATCTTGGGCTGCAAATATTAACCTTTCATCTCTTGGTTTAAATTTTCCTCTCTTTAACCATTCCTGCATTTGTTCCTGATCAACATGAGGTTCTTCCAGAAGTTTTCTATACTTGCAGCTATATTTATGCTTTTTCCACATTTCTTACCTTCTCATCTGGTCCATCTCCTTATAGTCTTTTTTTTTATTTTTGGCATATTCAGTTGCTGCCTGATTTTTATCTACTTCTGGTTTGATTTCCATTCCTGCTTGACGCTGATAAGCTTCTGCTAAATTAAGCAGAGATGTCATCTTAGATTTATTCTCCTCATGTTTCAAAGCTTTCACTATGTTTGGGTCTTGTGAAGTCAGCAGATATGTGTGGAGTCCTACGATTGAAGATCTATACATTTAATCAATTTCAAGGACACCCATCCCTCCTTCAGAATGGGGAATATATAATCTTGTTATACACTGATTTTTATAAATCATTTGGTGAGTATGAAGCATCCTTCTTGTTTTCCTGTTTAAATACCTGTTTTAATTTCTCCAAATCTTTTGGTTTTCTAATACCATGATGGGAATGGACCCCATTCCTAAGTCAAAGTACGATTAAAGTTCATGAAATTAGTATTGTTTCAATCTTTGATTTCAGCCAAAAGTGCTCTTCGCAGTACCTGCAATGTGCCCAGTAATGACTCCTTCTGCAATTCGTATGGAGTTACATGGATTGGTAGCATATCTAAATATGATTGTAGATTCTTTTTTATAAGACCTATTGCTCCTACTACTATTGGAACTGTCTGGATATCTTTCTTCCACATTGCTCTCATTTCTGCCTGCAAATCCTGATATTTTATGACTTTGTATCGCTCTGCATGCAAGACACTGTAGTCACTTGGTGTGGCGATTTCAATAAGCAATGCTACTCTTGTCTTCTTTTCTTGGGCCACTATATCCGGTTTTCTAGCATCTGTATTTTGAACTGTTGGTAATGGATGATCCCATGTGATGTAGACTTCCTCATTTTCTATGATGTGTTGTGGCTCATGTTTCCAGGGTTTTTCAGCCACTTCAGTACCATAATGTTTGCACAAGCCCCAGTGCAACAGTCCTGTCACATTATTATACCTTTCAGTATATAGTCTTTCTGCCATTAGTATGTTGCAATCAGCAACAAGGTGTGCGACTGTTTCCAATTCATTTTTACAAAACCTACATTTGTCTCTTTCTCCCACATGTTCAATGGACTTTGTAAACCAACATGTGCATAGCCCACTATCCTGGGCCACCAATATTAACCTTTCATCTCTTGGTTTGAATTTGCCTCTCCTTAACCATTCCTGCATTTGTTCCTGATCAACATGAGGTTCTACCAGAAGTTTTCTATATTTGAAACTATATTTATGCTTTTTCCACATTTCTTGCCTTCTCATCTGGTCCTTCACCTTATATTCTTTCTTTTGTTTTTTGGCACATTCAGTTACTGACTGATTTTTATCTATTTCTCGTTTGATTTCTGTTCCTGCTTGACATAGATATGCTTCTGCTAAATTAAGCAGAGAAATCATCTTAGATTTATTCTCCTCATGTTTCAAAACTTTCACTACATTTGGGTCTTGTGAGGTCAGCAGATATGTCTGGAGTCCCACACATATCTATACATGTAATCATTTTCAAGGAGGCCCATTCCTCCTTCGGAACAGGGAATATATAATCTTGCTATACACTGATTTTATAAATCATTTGGTGAGCATGAAGCATTCTTCTTGTTTTCCCATCTAATCTATCCTACACATTTTGGGGCCAGTTAATCACTCTAAAACTGTAAGTTAGGACAGGAAGAGCAAACTGGTTTATAGCTTGGATTTTGTTCCTAGATGTCAGTGCTGTTTTCAGAATTAATTTAAGTCTTCTAAACTATTCCTTACTAAGTTTTATTCACATTTGTTCATGTTTTATTGTTGATCCTTCATCTATTCCCAAATATTTATACACTCCCTCTTGCTCAAGTTCTTTTATATTCTTGTCTCAAACTGATGTTTTCCTGGTGGTACAGTTTTCCTGCTTTAAATGTTGCTTTTGCACACTTATCAAGACCAAATAACATTCCTATATCATCTGAAAATGTGTTGTCAACCTACAGCTGTGTTTTCATTTCCTCATCTGATGAGCTATAAGTTTTAAATCATCGAGAAAGAGAAGATGAGTAATCTTTACATTTTGTTGTTTTTTTAGGAGCCAGATTGCAGCCATAGCCTAAGCTGTTAAGTAAACAGCTTAATGGATTAATGGCAAGGCAGAATAGCAATGGTGACAGAGAGTCACCCTGGAATAGCCCCCACTGAATTTTTATCCCTGGGATAATAATATGTCCTTTATTATGGCTTAATTGCAAAGTGGTCTGTCACTGTTTCATGGTCACTGTAATGTAGTAAATCACTGTAGGATGTATCTTATATGTTTTTAAGCACTCTTTTTATCCATGAATGTGGGATACTA
Organism: Protopterus annectens; assembly: GCF_019279795.1. Lineage (NCBI taxonomy): Eukaryota > Metazoa > Chordata > Ceratodontiformes > Protopteridae > Protopterus > Protopterus annectens. Next base: position 993,838,797 of record NC_056748.1, on the reverse strand, counting down.
TCAAATGCTTTTTTATAGTCAATACATGCCATAATTAAATTCTTCCCCTTTTTACAGTTCTCCACTATGACTTTATTTAACAACAAATGATCCTTTGTTCCATATGACTTTCTATTATTGCCCTTTTGTTCTACTGCCATAATCGAGTTTTCTTCTAAATGATTATAAACCCTGTCAGCATCAATTTCCATGTATAGCTTATACTTTGTCGGAAGGCAAGTTATTGGTCTATAATTTTTAGGATAGCTTGTAGCTTCACTCTTAACCAGGAACATTGTTTTGCCTGTTGTTAGCCAGGTTGGTGTCTGTTCAGGGTGTGCATATAAATAGTTCTTACTCAAGGCTGAATCCTTGTGCAAAGATGTTAATACTTTTAACCAAAAGTTAGGTACTGCATCTGGGCCTGGGGTTTTCCAATTAGAGGATTTTCTTAACTTTATTTCAATCTCTCTGGCTGTTACTTCATTCCATTTCATATCCTGCACCTTTAAACTTCGTATTCTTTCTTTTACTTCTTCTATACATTTAACATCTTTGTTATGTTCCACAGGATCTTCATAGATACTTCTCCAAAATGTATCTATTTCCTCTTTTTTGGTGGTCTTTCAGTTCCTTTTACTTTATTTCCCAATTCTCTATAAAACTTTTTTGGGTCATCAATAAATTGCTTATTTTGTACTTTTCCTGTATATTTATCTGTGTATTTTCTAAGTTTTTCCACCTGCGCTGAATTTTTTAGTTTGTTATTTATGATAGTGCATAATAGATCCTGGTCTGTTCTAATACTGTACCTTGCTTTAATCATATCTACATTTCTTAGTATTGTTTTTTATCTATTCCCTCTTCTATAGTCTTCTAACAGTGACACTTCTTGCCTTAATTGCTTTATAGTTTTCTCTATTCAATACTTCCATGATGGTATTCAATTTCTCCCCTTCCTTTCCCTCACTACCCTGTGTTCTTGTGGTAGACCTTTATCAGTTATTAATTTAGCAGCACAGTAATCAGTGGCGGCTGGTGACTTCAAATCAAAGGGGGGGCTGCGGGAGACAGATGAATGGGCGGGGCCAATTGGAAGGGGTGTGACCAACTAGATAGGGGCAGAGCTATGCTCAAAACCACAAAAAAAAGTGACTTTAAATATGCTGCCCTGGGTGCCAGACCATCATTATGAGAGTCCAATCAAGACAAAATGAAGTGGAGAAGAAGAAAAAATATTTCAGTGCATTGGCTACATGACAGCTTACTTAATATCTAGATGGAAACAAAAGGGTTGTGAGGCATGAACAAATAAATTACTTTTTAAATATATTACTGGAATGCCAGTCAAAATCAAGTATAAAAAAGCAAGCAGCACTCAACTCAAACCACTTCTCCTTGCACTGCAGTTCTAATTATAATTTATATTCAGCTTTATAAAAGTGCAAAGTAACATAATGCCAGCAACATGCATTTTCTGGATAATAAGAAGCATAAATCAATAGTATAAAAATATGACAGAAAACCAGAACATTCTGCAAAATCAAGGACAGATGAAAATACACTGTACTTGCTTCTACCTTGGATGGGGGGTTAAATTTTTATTTTGAATTTTTATTTTAATCATAATCATTTTATGGTTTTCTGATTACACCAAGTCATTATGAAACAGTGATGAGACAATACAGAGAAGAATGAATGTGCTGACCTTAATAAGTGCTCAAATGTCTGCAAGTGGATCAAGAAGAATGACAGAAAATATAAAGCAAGTGACTACAAACTTTAAACCAAAGAAGGCCTAAAAATATCCTAAATTATTGGTAATGGGGAGAGTGCAAATTAACATAGCGAGGTACAGTAGCCCTTACAGGAATGCTTAAATGTTCATAAAGCAGGACTTTGGGTGGAGGAAGGGGGTGGAAGCATGGTGGGGAGGGGTTGAAGGTATATAGAATGTGGTTCCAGTTTTATCACATTTCAAATTCTTAACTTTTGGCAAATTAAAATACCACAGGCCTTGGAATGGGTTGGCTGAGTATGATAGCCTGCTGGTTTACATTACATGCTAACAGTTTTACCTTAAGTACACATTCTGGTTTTCATTGTCCTGTCATATAGGCTGTTGATACTACTGAACATTTAAGATAGCATCCATACGCAGACACAGTATCATGTATTTATCTGCAGACTACTGAAACTGCAATAGTTACATTAATTTAATTAAAAAAAACTCAAGAAGTAGCAAAGCATCTTTTTGCTAGAATGTTTTCAAATAAAACACCATTATTTACCACTTTATTTTACTATTTTTCTAGAAAATGTTTTCACGGGAAAAAAAATCAGAATTATTTAGCTCTTTATTTTACCATACGTAAAATTAAACAAAAGTAGTACCACTTTATTTTATCATATGCACTTTAAACAGAAAAGCAGAACACTGAAAAATATCTGTCTAAACCCATTCACTGAACCCTTGTACTATTTCTCAAAACTGCATCTTAGTTTTGCGCTGCAAGTTTAACTATAGTTAACAAAGTAAGAATATCTCTACTTGTAAATACATTTTTCACTACTACCTGTTTTTTATGAATATCTCAAATTGTATAAATGTATGTATATCTGTAATTGTATAAATGTCTTCTTAATTGTGGAGCTTTTCTCCCGGGTCTCCACTGAAAATGGACCTGGTCCAGCTGGATTTTCCCGGTTAACAAATCTAAAATAAATTAAATAAATAAAAATAAATAAATAAATAAAAGTTCAGTTTCATACAATAAGATATGTGCTCAGTTCATGCAAAGCTAAAAGCCTTTTTGTGTCATAATGCAAGTAAATTAGTGCTTTCTGCACAAATGCAGTGGTTGTATTCGTACGCAAAAAAATACAACGATTAGTCCACAAATTACTTTTATCTCCAAGTTAAGCATGCAGAAGTAAAGCTGCTAAACACAGGATTTTATCAATTTAATAATAGTTTATATTTCTTAAAGCTGCACTATATAGACTAGTAAACAACTGACCATTTACAAAAACAATATTTGGAAAATTAAGTCAAAGATAAAAGAGTAAAATTGACTGCCACCTTTAGAACTACCAACTGAAAATCTATGACCATCCAGTTAAACTATTCTATAGTTATTCTTGTTTGCAGTCCCAGCATATATTTGAATGCAGCACAGAGATGTATGATTAATTTAAAGCAGCTGGTATCTCACATGCATTTGTATATACAGTAAGCCCATTTCCACCTGGGTGTGTAGTATTTATTTATTTATTTGTGTATTTAATGTTTGACACCATATTCTACTCATCTGCTCCTGCATGGAAATAATACAAGTGAGCATTTTATCTAGTTATCTTTGGCAACCACAGCTGCTGTGTTTATAAAATGTGTGGCTCCATTTACTTCAGCACAGAATGTAACACTTCATTGTTAATGCAGTATGAAAATGTACATTTTTGTTTACTGCCACAGGATAATATGCAGCTGTAACTAAACACCATACTTGACAACAATAGTAAATAAACAATAATGCACTTCTTTATTATGCCTACTACAGAAAATAGGGACAGAAAATGAGTCAAGTCCATCACCTAAATATAAACAAGCAGCAATGGCGATTTCTTTTTTTTTTTAATTCTGCCTTACTGGTTTGTACACTTTTACTTTTCATACAGCATATTGGGGAGTGAGCTAGAACCGTCCACGTGAACATATGTAGTGTATGAGTATGCCATCTGTAGTAGAAATCACTCATGAATTACACAAACATTTTTAAGCACTTACAGAAATTGGTGGATTATGAGAACTACATTTGGGAATGGTGCCAGACAGCCAGTTAAGAAACTTTTCTGTACTTCTTATAAGTACCGTGTTTACAACCAGCCCTTACCTGCTCTTTGCATTTTGTATTCCTGACACTTCCTTAACTGGCCTGCATAGTTTCTGAACTCACAGTGTATTTTCCATATCCATATAATCAGTGTTATTTGTGTGTGTGTGTATATACTGTTCTCTCTCTTAATTTATCAATCCCATTTCCATTTCAGACAAAAATATAACTTCTTATTGATCTGTTATGCAGCACGTGTTAAAGGTCTCATATGCATTTTCTTTATTGTTTATAAAAGAAATTGACTATTTAACAAACTCTTTTGGTCGCTGGCATCATCATATATTTATTAGCAATCAAAGTTGTACAACAGCAGAACTAACAGAGGACCAAGGTTTTGCCATCGCAATACGGTTAAGCACTTTGGCCCTCAGTGTGAGCAACTTCAGAAACAACACAAGTGCTCCTGCAAGGCGCTCTGTTTAAAAAAATAATTCCAGAATATAAAAGCAGATGGGTGCTTCTAGTAAAAAACAACCTACCCTGCCACATGCGTGGGGAACAAGAACATTCTGCCTGTCTATTCCACTATAGCACAGATATGAATAGCATTCTTTTACAAGAAGTATAAAAGTTCTGTTTTGGCAACTCAGCTGCAGCACCTCAAAAACACATTGTTACCAGTTGCGACAATAGCAATTACACACACACTATTTACACACGCACTGTTTCCAGGAACAGTAAGGAATGTCAGTCTTACTTCACATTTCGCACTATAGCAGCAGTTCAGCACAAGAAAGTGTGTAGACTAGTGTTTAAGACAGTTAGAGACTTGACCTTTCTTGCCAGATGGCATGTTTCTGGGTATTTATTGAATGCTAATTATAAAAAAAAACTGAGCTACCTGTAATAGCAGACATTAACTTACTTGCAGGAACTGTAGAAGTTATATTTGAAGATTTTATTTTGTCCAATCCTGATCGAAGTTTGAAGTTACGAACTCTGATCAAACCAAATTACCGTCTGCTGCTACTGTTTCTCGCTTTTTCCCAGCACGCAAAGTGCGGGAAGAGAACGAGAACCAATCAGTAGCCATCCAGCCATCCACATCACCTACATGACTGCCGACATGGCAGTCCGATCTACTTCCAGTTTACTGCGGTTGCAAACCGCATAGACTTCTGGCCATCACGCACTGATGTCTTCTGTCCTTAATCTGGACTGCTTTTACAGCAGTCTGGATTTACAGTCAGAAAGTATTGTTTTTAACCCGGAACTCGCTAAGCATGCACAGTTTGAGTTCCGGGACTTTAACAGAGTGTCAGCGAGTCAGTCAGACTCACACTAAGCAGCAGCCAGCATAAATAATGTAGAATACAAAAATAAATACTTTATTTTATTTTTTAAAATGTTCTTTCCACAGCTGGGAGGACTGCAGTCCTGCAGTCCAATAGCACGAGCCACCACTGACAGTAATATATCCTGTTTACTTCTGTTATATCACATGGATCCCTATGGACAGTCCTAATTCATTTGCTTTATCAGACTTCTGACTTTTTGGGTTTTATTGACCTTCTGCAGTCTGTTTCTCTCATTGATCTTAACATATCTATCCATGTCTATTGAATCAAGCAACTCTTCTCTTAGCTCATTTTTTTCTAAACTGAGGGCACATCCCTTGTTTCTGTTTCCTGTGGGCATTCTTGTTCTATAGCAGCTTCCTGTGGCACCTTCTCTTCAATTTCATCCTGTGCCGTCTTTTGCTCTGTCATACGGGAACTCACTGTCCTATCACTCCTCAACATTGACTGCATCAGAATTTTGAGTTTCCTGTTCCTTTCCTTACTGTCTGGCTTCAACTGAATGTTTATACTGGTTTCCTGAGGAAGACTCCAAAATATCTTGATATGGCACCCGACCAATTACTTCCTGTTTCACTGCTGTCCCCTTAATTCGGATATCCACACTGAATCCTTCACTTTGCAGGTACTCCATAACCTCAGTTTCTATTTCTTTAACCTCTCCATTACTAATCTCCTTTTCTACTTTTCCTCTTTGTCTTCTTATTTTTTGTATTGTAAAATTTTCCATGTCCGGATTCCTTTGCCTGTATTTCTCTTCAAATAGCTTTGGTACTGCTTTTTTGTATTGGTTAGTTTTGCTTTCTCCTTTGCATAAATATTACAACATATTAAATCTCTTTTTCTTTCCCATGTCCATATTTCTTCTTCACATGTTTCCTGATCTTCCTGTTTCTCCTTACTTTGGGTCTCACTCTATCATGCTGTGATGTAACCTGTATTAGACCTTCTACACCAAATCCTTCACTTCACAGGCACTCCATAACTTCAACTTCTATTTTTTAACTTCAACTTTACTGATCTTCTTTTCTACGTTCCATCTTTGTAATATTATTTTTTTTATTGTAAAATTGTCCATATCTGGATATTTCAACTTGAATATTTTTGGGGCTGCCTTCTTTATATTGATTAATTTGGCTTTCTCCTTTGCATAAATATTGTACCATATCAAATCTCTCTTTCTTTCCTGTGTCCATATTTCTTTTTTATATTTTTCAAATATCTCTAGACGTTCTTGTTTATATTTTTACACTTCCTCAGATGCTTCTTTTTCTAAACAGATCAAAGTTTCTTGATCTATATACTGTTTTTCACAAATCTGTTATATTAATGAATGCAAATTTCCATTTGAAGCTTCTGACAGTTTTTCTTGCCAAAGTATTTTTCTTTCCTGTAATTTCTCTCTTAATGGTTTTGTATATTTTGGGTCTGGAAATTCTGGGCTTTTGCATAATAGTAACAATACATAATTTCTTTCTTATCCTCAATAGTCCACTCTATCATCTTTATGGCTCTTATTTTGCCTATCAGTTTTTGTGATTTTTGTGGACTGCTACTTCTATAAGGGGAGAGATCCCTCCCCTGGGCTTGGCCTGGTCCCATTGTAGGAATGTTTTCGTATTTTGAGGATTCTACACTGTCATTTTTTCCAGTCCTGGCACCAGTGCGGCTACCAGGATTGGGAACTTTTTTTATCCTGGGTCTTGTGTAACCAGCTATCTACTTCTGTCCATGATATTTGCTATATTGATGCAGTCTATATATCAGTGTCGCCTTGGTGAGATTTTGTGAAAACAGGGTCCATCCACCTCGCGAAGGTACTCACCAAGACTTGAGGATGAATTCAGTTTCAGCACTACTACTCTCCTGTACTTTTTTATGTACATTTCAGCACTACTACTCTCCTGTACTTTTTATGTACATTTCAGCACTACTACTCTCCTGTACTTTTTTATGTACCTGTATATACCTACCTATCATTTTTTTTACTTTATATATCTGTATAACCGTATTAATGACGTTGTAAATACATTATATATTTTCAGCTTCTCAATAACCGTAAGGCAGAGTACGTTGCCACAGTGGTTAGCAGTGTGGCCTTATCACAAATGTTTTGCTTACATGTACACAGATTGCTTTTAATACATACATACGCACTCAGTCTAAAGTTACTTACCTTTCCACTGCATGCAAAAACAGTGCTCGTTAGGCAAACTAAATATGCTTCCTTAACTGCTGAAATAGGAGCCACGTCCTTTTCAACCTGATGGATGTTTGTACAATTCAACTTTAATTTATTGGTTGATCTTTTTGGGGGTTGTGGAGTGTGGAATTACTGGTGGAAATGTCTCTGTGTTAATTTGCTTATATATGTATATCTAACGCGCAAGCTAGCCCTGTTGGCGTGCTTTCAAACACCTCAGCCCCGGAAATTCATCCCAGTAGTTTTGTGTCCTTACGAAGATCAGGAACAATCACATCATAACAAACATTATAACACAGTCCATAGATTTTAAACAAAGCAACCAGAACTCTCTAGGTAGTTGTTGCACCTGCCCATGCTACCTCAGAGTTTAACTAGATGGGTTTCCAAACAAATAACGAACATTCCACCACAAATGAGCGGCACTGCAATCAGATCATGATCTGGCTTTTGTTGAAAATTTGTGGGTATCCCCCAATGTACTTGCCACTGAAGTCTCAATTATTCAGAGAAAAGACTTTTCCCTTATTTCGTTTTACAAAAATCTAGTGTGTGTATATGCCCTTCTGCTTGCCTCAGAGAACTGGGTTAAATACATTGCTGGAATGTATCTGTGAAGAATGCTTCGGCAGAAGGCAGGAGTGCATAATTTTGCCTGTTTGTGCCTGCAACATAATACCAAGTCAGCCTACTAGACATGAAACCTTTAACACGAGGAATTCTGAATCATCTGCATTTTAAGCGATGTCCCCATCAGTAGTGCAAGTTTCAACCAAAAACCGACCAAAGTCAACATAATTCCCTTTCAAACCGACGTGTGGTTTAATGCTACTTTAGTTTGTGGAGCACATCCCTTTGTGAGCCTGCACTAACAGTGGAGACAATTGTCACGGACTACACTGCTTTTTTCACACTGAGATTCACGGCAGACCCTTAACAGTACTGCAGCCCAGCTCTGCTCTAGAATACATCCATCACCTAGGCAACCAGCCTCCAGCTGCAGCATCAGCAACAGCAGCAACAGCAGCAGAGCAAACACCAGCTACATCTTCACCCATCTCAGAACCCAAACAGCCCTGTGCCTGACGACAAACCTCAAAGAGTAAGTAGCATTTTCATTTAACAAGTTATGCATTAGAGATGGCTTTGTAAACTGGTTTTGGTCTATACTGCAACTAGATAGGCATGCAAAGGTGTTGGTTGATCTAGCTATTAGACTATCTGTGGGTCGAATTCCATTTTGATCTGTAGATGTCTGAATCATTAATGGGTTAGAGTATTAAATGGAAGGAATGTGATAGCTGGTTCAGTAGGTGCAGAACTGCCGTATTAATTACAGACTACTAGACCAAGCGGACCTGAAATCGGATTTAAGTGCTCATTGTGACAAGAAGGTTGAGGACATAAGCAGTTTATATGAACTAACAGATATAAGGTTTACGAGTAGCCAGGTGTCAAGTAGTAGAGTCTTGAATGATCTGAATATTACAGAAATGCTGTTTGGCTGATTGGACTGTCACAAAATGTACCCTAAACAGTTTATCGCTGGCTGAAGGTCTTATTTAAAACGGACCCTGCAGCTGACAGCGGTGAAAACTTCTATTTAAAATTCTCTCAGCCTCCGCCCATGCAGATCTCCGAATAAAGGCGATACAAGCTAGTGAACCCCAAGGCTACCTTGACTGCGGTATGCTGCTGCGAATTTTCATTTAGCTCAAGTGCAAACGGTGCAATATTGCAGCTTTTAGACATACTTGGTTTTACATTGTTATGTAGCTGTAGTCATCATGCAAAGTTGCGACCTGTTTAACCGGAATTTTGTGTATTAGAATTGCAGAAGTGTGAGAGATGCTGTGTATCTAACAAACAGTATGCACTTAATAGAGGTGCTGGGAAGACAAAGAGAACTTATGATTATGATAACTAAATTAGACTATTTTATACTAACAAACTGCCACTCTAGAAAATGAAGCAAGTGGTAAACCGGGAAATAGAATCAGTTTAACACACGCATGGCTTGAGAGTGTGTGGTGAAGGTAATCTTAATTTACTATATACGAGCTAAAAGTACATATGCTGGAAATAATAATAACTTAACTTCTAAACGTGTCATCCAACATGCAGAAAAAGGTCATGTTTTACAAGAGCATCGACACGGGGGGGGGGGGGGGGGGGTAATCTATTATTATTTGAATACCTGAAAGAGTAATCGAGCTCAAGTAATATAAAAGGGGGGTGCATTATCCTGCTATCCTGCTCATGCTGGGCACATTAAATCAGTTTTGTAAACGTGTTATCTTTTCGCTGTTTTGAAAGGAAAAGTTATCCCTCTACTTTTCAATACATTCCACCCCAAAATTCTTTCATTAATTTAAGTATGCCCCTTGTTTTTAGCGTCCTGTTTATGCAGCTCAGGACCAGGACAACATTTTGGCTTTACACTGGTTTGTAACTCTGGAGCCATAATGTACTTATTTTCACTTTGGAATCTGACAGCAATTAATTCAATGCCCTGAGGGTGTGTAACACATGGCACCCGTATTTTGCAGGTAGAAGAAATTAATTATCTTGCTAAGTTTATAAGGAGAATGGTTTGTAATACTGAAAAACAAACAGCTGAGACTTTAACAAATGATTTTAATAGTCCATCTCTATACTTTATCAATGCACCAGAAGCAGCAGAATATTTTACAGTATGACTAGGTGCAAAAAAGCTAATTTTCCTTTTTTGGACTATTTAAACAAAGCAGTTGTTTAATAGGATGTTGCAGAATTTATAGAAATGTAGTCTGTTTTGTTGTGGTCAAGGAGTATACAAGGGCTGTTCCCCTGCAGGCAAAAGTAACATAAGAAATTTATGTATGTGGGATGAATGGCAAATAAGGAATACTGTAAGCAAACTCATTTGGTTGTAGGTGTTTGCATAATAATAATAATAAAAAGATTTTAGATGTGAAGCTTGAACCTTTTGCTCTGTCAAATCACTAGTGAGGTGGAATCTCGGGGAGAATTGTACAGCATTATTTTCTTCATTACATTCAGCGATAATATATTTGCTAAACAAAGCATACACCTTCCAAATTAGTATTGCCTGAAAGAGTGGTATTATTTTGACTTATATCTTGGGGCAATCTCAGTTAGTACATCTTGTTGAGCAAATTGTAACAAAGCAAAAGGTTACTCTATTATGGTATTAAAAACCAGTCTTGTCCCTCAAATCCTAAAATATTATAGACATTTCATAGTTGCCCATTAAACAGCATCCATACCACTGCATTTGATGTTCACTGTTTTTTATATTGTACTTAATCTAGGAGAGAATCTGCAATAAATACCGCTGAAAAGAGAAGTTTATCTTTTTAATACAAAGTCTGTTAAGATTTCAATAATACTGGTTTCAAATTAGCCACATTGTGTTATGTCTCTGCTGTGAAACAGTAGAGTACTTTCAGTTAAGCACATGTTCTTTGTTCCCACCCCCACAACTATGCTAGTTTTCTTATCTGGAAACCTTATAAGAAAATTAGCATGAGCAAATTGGAAAGTGTACAGTGAAAATATACCAAAGGCATCCATGGATATGAAAGTGTAAATTATTATGAAAGACTAAAATATTTGAAGTTGTACAGTGTTTCATACAGATATTTAAGATGAGACTTTATTCAGGTATATAGGGCATTTTGAGACAGCTACCTCAGAGAATGTTTGGGATTATCAAAGAGTAGTACAGATTCACCAGACAACCTGTGTGCAAGATTATATGTGAATGAGAGATGTACTAATTGGTTCTCCGGGAGTGGCTGATATACGGAATAGACTAACACATTATATTAAAGCAAGCACTAGTTTAGATATTTTTGAGAACAACTTAGACACTTATTATAGGAATGATTGTTTTGGTATATTGACAGGCTAGAAGGGTATTGTTGTCCATACCTGAAATATATGTATGTAAAACACAGTTTAAGGAGTTTGTCTCCACTAAATCACTGCACCTAGGATTTTTAACCTTCCTTAAATGATATATGGGTGTGCTTGTAATGATCTCTGCATAGCATAAGCTATTAATTTGGCTCCACATTTTGTTATTTCATTGTAGTTGTATTCTGATATACTAGCAGCTTGAAAGAAGCTTGAATACTAGGCAGAAATTGTGCTAATGGCCTTTTGATTGTTTAGAGGCACCATGCTAGGGAATATATCTGGGTTATGTAATTTGGCATGGAACCCCCTTATCCATTGATAAAACTGCACCTGTTGCACTTTCTTTCATCCTCTAGACAAGGGCTGGGGAAATTGTTTTCATATGGACTTTTTTGGTGACACTGACAGGTTCCTTGGTTCCTACACCCAGATGATAATTTAATCTTCTTTCCATCCGCATCTCACTGGCATCAAACATCTTAATTCCATGCCAAACAGAGAGCAAAAGTTTGTCTGCTGACTAATATAAAGTGTATATTTGGTGGCCTGCCTCAAGCAAAGTATTGGACAACAGATTAGTGTAGATTGGGGAGCACATGCATGCATGACAAACTAGATATGTAACACACTTTTTAGATAAATTCATCCTTTAGCTGTTGCTTGAATGGCTTCCTTAAGGTTATGACTTTTTGTACTTGGCATATATGCTGTAAATTTCACACATATGAGGAAGCTGCCACCTAGAAGTTTTTTTCATGCAAAAATATTACTGTCAGATGCAAGATGCTTAAAATATCCTCCTCTGGTTGCTATGCTGATCCTTAGTAAAAAGGAAGAGAAAGGGGAACAGATAATTGTTCAGGAACTGCTGTGCTAAAAAAAAGGCTTATTGACCATAATGCTACACCTTACCTTAAAAAAAAAAAAATAAATAAAAAAGTAATTCCATAACATTGCCTCTATACATGACAAGCTCAGGCACACACACACACACACACACACACACACACACACACACGCACGCACGCACGCACGCACACACACACACACACAAATATACAAACACACATACAAACACACACACACGCACACACACACACACACACACACACACACACACACACACACACACACACACACACACACAACATATATGCACCGCACTACATGTAACCCCTTATCTAACCTTTACTCTATCCCTAAAAACTGTACAGTCATCTATTTTGGCAAAACTGTTACCTAATCAAGTGCTCTTTTGGTAATTTGAATGTTCACTTAAAACACTGACTTCAGCTGATTTCAGCTAAAAGTTAGTCTGATGAAAGCACCAGTGTCCATGTGTCTTTCTCTCTCTCTCTCTCTCTCTCTCACTATCTCTCTCTATACATATATATGTATATACATACACACAGACATACTCACATACAAACACACGGAGACTATGGGTCAGCCAGATTGCAATTTGACTGTCCAATGACCTTACCAACACTATGTTTATTTTCATCCAATTTAGATATTCTATAACAATGTATTCACTCTTGAAATAGGTATATCATTTGACTGGCCTCATGCAATGTGCGATGCTTGCCCTTAAAAACATCTCTTCTTGGACTAATATGCTGGTTATTCCTTTGAACAATATCAGAACACAGGCTTTAGCACTAGTGTCTTCTACAAGCTCTACATACATCTCAGCTGTTATGATTTATGCATAGTGCTGTGATTTTGCCCCTTGGATTTGCCTTGCTCCTCCTAGCTTTGTGATGATCATTATAAAGTCAGACCTGCTTATGAGTACATATTTCATTAAATACATAAACTAAGCATATACAAAGATTCATGACCACAAGCTATATAGGAACTAGTATACATTGACATTTTTTTTAAATAAGAAAGTGCTCCTCTTTCCGACTTCAGCTATGATATTTAAAGGCCAGAACTATGATTTATAATGTTTGGAAGTTGAGAAGTATGAAGCCTTATTCTCTTTGGCTTGTTTGTTGTTTTTTATGAGTGGATTTTATTCAATATGAAGGACATCTGAGGCATTCTGTACTCTCCCAGTTTGACTTAAATTTATTTCTACAGCTTCACATTTTCAATGGTTTGTTCTGTGATTTTAATATATACTGTAGGCTGTCCTTCAAAAGAGTTCTGTTCAGACTTTGAGTACCTCTGCTGCTCTCTACAGTTGCCTCTCTTAGCCTCAGGTTAGTATGTGTGACTTCCTTCTGTTTGAGGAAACTGTTTTCCTTTCACAGGTTTGTTAAATCAGTATGACCATCCTGCACTTTCTAGACATTGCTTTAATTTACTGTTGGTGTCCTCTAACAATTTGATTTCAATTTTATTTTCACACTTTAGATTTTTATACTTAGTTGCAGCTTGAGAACAGAATCATGCTGTTCATTCAGTTTCCAAGGAAACATTCTCTTTTTCTTCCTGTAGGATTTTAGTAAGGGTTTCTTTTGTCATTTTTGTTCTAGCACTTGGATGTCTTGAATAAATGCATTTAAGTAACTGTTATAGCACCTCTGTATGTATTTGTGTATAGCGTTTATGAGTTCCTTACTGGTCAATGCCAGTTGTTTACTTTCATTTATACTTTGAGATTTCTTTTGCTGTATAAGCTGGACCGCTTCACTGTTATAAGTATGAGTCTGTATGCAGTTCTTGACTATTTTCAGTCTGTGTGAGTTGTACCTTTAATGAGGCATTCTCAGTTTGCACATTCTGATATTCTACTTATAGGTCAAGCAAGGCACTATTAATCTTTTATAGCTCCTCACACAATTTTGTTTTTCTGTTCACATTGTAAATACTCATGTCACCTTGGGTCTGAAACGGACGTGTCTTTTACATTCTAGTATCAGGTCACTCTTCTTTTTTCTCTCCAGTTTTGGTTTGTGGTGTCACTTAATTTAACACTTTCAGGTTTAATTTTGTGTCTTATTGTTTCCAATTTACAGAAAGTTCAGTGTCTCTTGGGCAAGTTAGTAATTTTTCTATTTTATTTTGCCACAACCTTTACTGGTAAAGGTCAGCCAAAGACCTTATATACATAAACACAAATATTTCAAGCATGGGCAATAATGCCATTCTAGCCTGCCAGGATATATAGTTCCCGTGGTGCTGCGGTAGCGTTGTCGCCTCACAGTAAGACGTTGTCCTGTTCATTCTCAACTAGAGCGTCTTCTGTATGGAGACATGCGTGAATGGGCGCACCTTAATTGAAGGTTGTGCGTCAGAGCTGGCGACTCAGCACGTAAAAATCTACTGCCAATCATTAGCAGAGCGGAGTTCTGCTGTGGCGACCCCTAACTGGGAAAAGCCGAAAGACACAACAACAATAAGTGTCCAGAGTGTTCTTAAAAATACCTAAACTAGTGCTTGCTTTAAATTAATTTTGTAATCTGTTCCATGCATCAGCTACTCAATCAAAGAACCGATTAATACACTTCTCATTCTTAAAGAATCTTCTACATAGGCTGTCTGATTATTCTTTACTATTTTTTAATAACCCCAAACATTCCCAGAGGTAGTTGTCTCTAAATGTGCTATATACCTGAATAAGATCTCCTCTTAAATATCTACATGAGATACTGTACAAGTTTAAATGTTTTAGTCTTTCATAATAACTTACAGTTTCACATCCATGGATGCTCTTGGTATATTTCCGTTGTACTCTTTCCAGTTTACTCATTCTTATTTTCTTATAAGGTTTCCATATTGTTATTCCATAATCAGTTTAGGTCTAATGTAATATACAAGAAATGACAGCATCATTTCTGATTTCCTACACTTTATATAGTTCAATAACTATCATTAACCAGTTGACTGATATGATTAGAAACACTCAAAGTTGGATCTACCCATACACCCAGGTCCTTAAATGAATTTATAATTTCAATCACTGTGTGCTGTATTAAATATTCACCTCTCATTTTATGTCTGCCAAATCTCATATGCTTAGTTCTTGATGTATTTATCACCATATTATTCTCCTGTGGCCAAATGGGCAATTTAGACAAGTTCTTTTGCAGACCTGCCCTATCTGTAACACATGCAGTCAGTTTACCTAATTTCAAGTAATCTGCATACAGACTGTAGAACACCTCAGATGAAAAAGATACATCTGAAAGATACAATCTAAACAAGTATGGGCCTAGGACAGAGCACTGTGGGACACCGTGACTGTAACCAAGAATTTTACTTGTTGAATTGCTGTATGATACTTGCCATATTCTGCTTGTAAGATATCAATGTTTGCTAACTGAAATGAAAAAAAAAAAACATGAACAGCTAAACCGTGAATGGGAAACAGCAAATACAAACATTACCGAACAACGACTTCTACGAAAATAAACACATCAAATGGCCATGGTTGGCCAACAACCAGGAAGTAATGCGACACATAAGATAAGTGAAGGGAAGCCTTATTAATTTGCCCTATTCCCCACTGTAGTGTGATCTCGGAGTTGGTAAATATAGTTGGGGGGGTGAAGGGGTGCAGCTTGGTTGGTTGTGTTCGTGACTGTGGCCATTCGATGTGTTTATTTTCGTAGAAGTTGGTAATGTCAGTATTCTCTGTTTCCCATTCGTGGCTTAGCTGTTTGCATTTTTTCATTTCTGTAAGTGAACATAGACCCATTTGTAAGCCATTCAGCTATCCATCTCATCAAGAGTACATCAGTACCGAGTTGTTCTAATTATTGATAAGTGGTTTTTGTATGAAACTATCAAATATTGAAGTTAAATTTATATAAATTACATCGCAGCACAATTCTTTATTCATAGCTATTATATTTTTACAGAACATCATGTTACAGGTGGTAATAGAGCTATTTTCAATATATGCGTACTGATATATGGTTTCAAGTCCCATCATTTCCAATTCTGACAATAATTTATCCATTGTCCTGGTCCCCTTCAATAATACACATCACACCAAATGACATTTGATGACCTTTATTAAATTTCCATAACATAGCTTTGATCACCAACTTTATTAATCACAACTATTCATGATATAATTGATTCTAAATACAGTACAACATCCTTGTAATGTTAATCAGGGCAGCGTACCTACTCACTCTGCCCAACAAACAGGGTCCATACCTCTGCTCACTTACTTTACTTATGAAGCAGCGTCCCCACTCAATTCATACAACATCCATTGAATTACCATCCACCAAATAAGCACTATCCTTACCTCAGCTTGCTTATCTATTCAGCAAGCTTCTTCCAACTACTCATTTCCTTTCCCCATATCCTTGAAATGAACATCCAGACATCAGAGGGGGGAACAGAAGAGGGCAAGCCTATCCCTCTTCTCCACCTACCCCCACTGATTAATAACCCTACTCCCCACCAACAAAAAGAGGGAGGGTGGGTGGGTAACAAGTTCATGCCAAAATGTGATTGCTTAACCCAACTACACTAGACTAAACCTCTTAAGCCCCTCCCCATCATTATCTCATTTCCTCCCAACCATCCCTGCCTCCACTTAACCCTTTCACCTCCCCAACCCACTTAACTCCCCTTAATATTAACCTAACCCTCCCCCCATGAAGATGTCCCGGGACAACTTAGTTTGTTGCCAAACTTCATTTGTCCCAGTCCCCTTCAATAATACACATCATACCAAATGACATTTGACGACCTTTATTAAATTTCCATAACATAGCTTTGATCACCAACTTTATTAAATACAACTATTCATGATATAATTGATTCTAAATACAGCACAACATTCTTGTAATGTTAATCAGGGCAGCGTACCTACTCACCCTGCCCCAGTAAGCAGCATCCATGCCTCTGCTCACTTACTTTACTTATGAAGCAGCGTCCCATCTCACTTCATATACCATTAATTGTAATGTTAATCAGGGCCGCATACCTACTCACTCTGCCCAACAAACAGGGTCCATACCTCTGCTCACTTAATTTACTTATGAAGCAGCGTCCCAACTCAATTCATACAACATCCATTGAATTACCATCCACCAAATAAGCACCAGCCTTACCTCAGCTTTCTTATCTATTCAGCAAGCTTCCTCCAACTACTCATTTCCTTTCCCCATATCCTTGAAATGAACATCCAGACATCAGAGGGGGGGAACAGAAGAGGGCAAGCGTATCCCTCTTCTCCGCCTACCCCCACTGATTAATAACCCTACTCCCCACCAACAAAAAGAGGGAGGGTGGGTGGGTAACAAGTTCATGCCAAAATGTGATTGCTTAACACAACTACACTAGACTAAACCTCTTAAGCCCCTCCCCATCATTATCTCATTTCCTCCCAACCATCCCTGCCTCCACTTAACCCTTTCACCTCCCCAACCCACTTAACTCCCCTTAATATTAACCTAACCCTCCCCCCATGAAGATGTCCCAGGACAACTTAGTTTGTTGCCAAACTTCATTTGTCCCGGTCCCCTTCAATAATACACATCACACCAAATGACATTTGACGACCTTTATTAAATTTCCATAACATAGCTTTGATCACCAACTTTATTAAATACAACTATTCATGATGTAATTGATTCTAAATACAGCACACCATCCTTGTAATGTTAATCAGGGCAGCGTACCTACTCACCATGCCCCAGTAAGCAGCGTCCATGCCTCTGCTCACTTACTTTACTTATGAAGCAGCATCGCATCTCACTTCATATACCATTCATTGTAATGTTAATCAGGGCAGCGTGCCTACTCACCCTGCCCAACAAGCAGGGTCCATACCTCTGCTCACTTACTTTACTTATGAAGCAGCGTCCCAACTCAATTCATACAACATCCATTGAATTACCATCCACCAAATAAGCACCATCCTTACCTCAGCTTGCTTATCTATTCAGAAAGCTTCCTCCAACTACTCATTTCCTTTCCCCAGATCCTTGAAATGAACATTCAGACATCAGAGGGGGAACAGAAGAGGGCAAGCCTATCCCTCTTCTCCGCCAACCAGCTTGACCTGGCTGTACCCCCTCCCTTCTACTCAAAATTGTTCAATCCACTTCCTATAAAGGGAAGGGTCAAGCCAAACATCATTTGGTGTACAATAATTACCCAGACATTACCAGCCCCTGGCAACTACCTAATGCTTACCAAAGCATCACCTGCCACTGGAGCAAGAATACTCAACTCCAACCACCAACACTACCCGAGCCCTAACAAGGAAGACCCCAGCTAACAATACAATGTGAAATTCAATTCTGATACTCCCCAACAATTTAAAGCAAACAAGACATTACCTTGTGACTATATATCCAGCTGCAATGCTGGAAAACTGACCTCCTTTCGTACCCGTTCATCAGCTGCCACATTCCTCAGCCTTCAGTCTTGCCTGTCGAGTCCTCGTTCCTTCAGCCCATCAAGTAAAAATCCACTCTGCACATCCCATCTGCCACCTCAGTGTTGTCCAATGACCCCATCGCTTATTCGACACCAAAACATGATCATGTGCGAACTCACTGTATCCCACCCCTGGAACTCGTCACACCATCATCTACAAAGAAAAGGACAAAAGTAAATACTCTAATATGTAAGGAGAAGGCTCCATCTTATACCCACCTATTCCAAACTAAAGCCACAGCATTCCAAGACTCCCATCTTTCAGATCCCCTTTCCAAGCCACTGCATGATGCCTTCTGTCCTTCAGCAATTTCAGTCAGTAACTGTTGCCACCTTATGCTCCCCATGTGTAACTTCTTCACCCGCCACTGCTTCCATCATCTGTGAATTCCTTGTGTATCGCCACCTCTGGTACTTGGCACACTACCATCTACAAAGAAAAGGACAAAAGTATATCCTCTAATATGTAAAGAGAAGGCTCTACCTTATACCCACCTATTCCAAATTATAGCAGCAGCTTCCAAAACCCCCATCTGTAAGAAAGAAAAAAGACATGTAAATCATCTAAAAGACATAACGTACCTTTCAGGACATCTGCACAGACAAACTATCCTGCTAACTCAGGAGTGAATGCAACACCGCCACACATCTATGATGAAGCAGCCATAATCAAATGCCTCCCTGCTGGACTGGCTTGCCTTAACTCGGCACCGTTTCCCTTACAACCTAATCCTACCTGTTCCTCCTCAAAGTTATACCTCTGCCACTGAAGAAATTAGCCATTAACATTAATTTGCCATGCTGTGAATTTATAGCCACAACCATAATATAACCCCCACAAGAAATAACCCTATAGACTCGGTGGGTGCTCATATCAAATGTTTTTTTTTTTTTTTTTTTATTACCGGTTCCATAACTCCCCATAGCCGCAGAGTAAAAGGAGCTGTCCTGATGTGAAGAAAGAGCCATGACAAATAACCCCCCCTTTTTTGTGTGTGCAGTAATAAGGATGGCCTGCAAGCCTGCAAAACCGTTATGACGCCTTATCTCCACACTGTAGAGAACCCACGTAAAACTACTGCCATCGAGCCACCCAACCCCCCACCAACGAGCTAACTGCGAGAAAAGAAACCTCCCAAACCCTCACAATCCCCCCACAGTAAACCATGAATACATCATTAACTGTCATTATTGTCCTCCTGTCATCATTGAGGAAATGCCCATAGTTGCCAGAAAATCACCATTTTACTCAGGACCTTCCCTTCCCCCCAAGCTGTCAATACTCCTTTCCCTATGCCACACCAGACTGCACTCAGAATCCCAACCAATCAGAATCATCAAGTAAGCACCCATTCTCCATGGGCTCAACCTCCCACTACAGCAATCCCCTCACTGGAATCCGAACATAGAGCTGTATCCCTCTGCCTGACTACAAGCCACCATCGCCCTGGTTGGTCACCATCTCTACAGTGCTAACCACGCCCTTGTGATATGAAGTGCAGATGAACAATCTACGCATTTTACCCACTGCATACCCTTCACTCCTAAGGAAACCGGACAAATCTATGTGTAAACAGGAGACACAGGCCCAACATGGGGAGAATTTTAACTAATACTCTTAACCTTAGAACATAGTGTGAATCTGAAATGTTTTTTTTTTTTCCCTCTCTTTTTTCTCCCTTTTTGTTGACTTCACTCCTCAAAATTTGCAATGGCAACAGACCAACTTAGAATCACTCCTCAAAATCTGCAATGGCAACAGACCAACTCCTCAGAATCTGCAACAGACTAATCTACCACAGCGACAGACTGAAATCCTCTCACAAAAGAGCACTCGGCATCATTGTGCCCACCCCCAAAACAGATCACAACCTTAAATGTCTCGCCAATATTCAGTGCATGACAGAATTCACCATTAATTGCACTATGCACATGTATGAATAAGTTGTTCCCAAGCTGATATACTTTACCCGAGAAAACACTCCCACCTTACCTCTGAAATCAAACCTCAGAACCTCTTATTTATGATGCAGCAACGCAACCGCTACACCACTCCACCATCTGCAACACCACATACACCTTAGTGAACAGCCAAATGCATTTCCTTTATTGCATGAAACGCATCCACATCTGTTAAACCTCTAGCATTCAAACACATTCCTTCCCTCAAAAATGCCAGTCAAAATTCCAAATAACTCAAACAACTTGCACATGGTGACACACACACACACACACACACACACACACACACACACACACACACACACACACACACACACACACACACACACACACTGGACAGTCAAGAGATACCACTCCCACTTTGAATCCCACTATGTTAGACTTCTGCGCCTGATTCTGAAATGCACACCACCACAAAGAAGTGTTTAGAATCCATCTTACTATTTTTGCTGGAAATGCACATCAAAAGCAAAATGAAGCTAGAAACTATATTAAGAACTTCCTCTCTCAGGGTACAATGGCCGCTTGTAAGTGCAATGCACTAGGAGTTGAACAAGTCAAGTCACCAGTTGCCATATGTAACAAAAAAAAAAAAAATTCTCCAAACACTGCACACTACCCTGCGGTTGCCAGTCATTTGTCCACTCCTTTACCAAAAGATGATGTACCCAAAATGTAACTAAAGCAAGTTCTAAATGAACAGTTTCTTGCCCTGAATAGTGGAGCCTGCCTTAAAACGTCACCTTCAGTGCATCCAAGCACAAACAAACCTGTATACAGCTGCTAACCAAAGCTGCATTAGGACTATGCAGATTTGTATAGTAATACTTTTATTTTTTTTTTTTTATGTTTTTGCCTTCCCATATTGTATGCGAGGTATATAATCACCAAGTTTGCTTTACTCAGTGGTGTTCTTTGTCCCGATCACAC
This sequence comes from Protopterus annectens, assembly GCF_019279795.1. Lineage (NCBI taxonomy): Eukaryota > Metazoa > Chordata > Ceratodontiformes > Protopteridae > Protopterus > Protopterus annectens. The sequence continues at coordinate 993,817,246 of NC_056748.1, read as the reverse complement.
CAAATGATTTTGCGTAATCCACTCTGAGGTTCAAATGTATTATGCAACTTTATTTGACCTAAATCACCCTTCTCACATGGATCATGTAAATCGAAGCCAGACCAAACTATGACAGTTATTGCTAAGACTAATTCTATGAAATGTGCGGTCAAGTCATGCATTGTGGTTGGCTGAACTTGGACAAAGACCAATACTGCAGATCTAGCAGGACCTTTCCTCGAACTGCACCTCTAGACAAAAGGGCATTGAGATCCATGTTAGCTGCCTTCATTTTCCCTGTCAGAATACTCACCATTCACACATGAGGGTGAAGAGAAGGGAACGGTGCACCCATGCAAGGAACCAGAAATCGCGCCCAACACGTCCGCCAGATTCCAACAAACATGTATGGGACAGCAAACTACCCCAACACCACAACGAGGAAATAGGGCCCTCCCGAGCATAGTCACCTGCACCAGCACAAGTCTACCGAAAGGTAAGAAACCGAATCTCAAAAGTCCGCCACCACCTCAAAACAACTTCACCACCCTGCAAGAAAACCACAAGCCCATGAAAATGGCCCAATACACAAAGCGGAACTCTGGCATCGTGGAGCACACACCCTCCAACAGCCAAGCTCCCCCCCAGAAAACACAAGGACACGATGTGAAACTGTCCCCAATTCACCAGACCCAAGCAAAACACGCAGCTGAACCTGAACCACCATTGAAATTCCAAACAGTCAATGCATGTCACGTGTCCACAGTCAATGCCACATCTCCCCACCAGATGCACCCCCAGCAAAAGTGCACTCCAAACTAAGCATGCATAAAACCCCAGCCCAGATTTATTAAATATCTCAAAGGAAACACATTTTAGTTAGTATTTTTTTTTTTAATAATCGCACCGCAAATAGCAGTTAGGACAAAAGGTTCTATATCTTTCAATCCGGAAAGGGAATCCTCAACCAAAGGACGGAAAAGCACTGAGGTCTTGCCCTACCCCACCATGACATGCACACCATTGTTCATGCACTGACAATTAACAGGGGAACAACTTTAAAAGTTTACCACTTCAGATTTTCTGGCTCTACTGTCAGATTTTTACCACAACCAGGTAATGCCAAACAAGCCAAAACCCTATGAAAAGGCCTCCACTGGTCCAACTACACCTCTCCCAAATGTCTGAGTACCAAAAAGGTGAAGCCACTACCACTACAAACACCGCATTTCCCTGCAGCCCCTAAAAGGCAGCAACCTTTACAATCATAGGTCTGTAAAGCAAGATACACTTACTTGGAAGTCTTCTTTGCCATAGTTTTTCCCCACTCTTGTAGCACCTAAAGCATTCCCTGACATTAATAACTGCCCCTAACACACTCATGCTACATATATAATACTACTTTATATATACCTTAATTTAATCCTCCATAAAAAAAAAAAAAAAAAAAAAAAAAACATTATTAATCCGCGGCCTACCTGGACCACCTTAGTCACTACAGGTCATCTTGGACGTAAACTCACACTAGCAAGTTCACACCAAAATGTGATTGCTTAACCTAGCTACACTAAACTAAACCTCTTAAGCCCCTCCCCATCATTATCTCATTTCCTCCCAACTATCCCTGCCTCCACTTAACCCTTTCACCTCCCCAACCCACTTAACTCCCCTTAATATTAATCTAACACCCCCTCATGAAGATGTCCCGGGGCAACTTAGTTTGTTGCCAAACTTCATTTATAACCTTCTTTATTTTCCACAACCTGAAAGTAAACTTATAGGTCTGTATGACTCTGGGTTTGTTCGACTTCCCTTTCCCTTAAAGACAGATTTAACAAGGGTATGTCTTAAATCATGAGAAATCACTCCATATTTATACACTCTAGTAAATAAAAGATATAATAGTACTATAAGTTCATGCTGACGTGTTCTCAGATCATTAGTGATAATTTTGTCTTATCCCTGTGCTCTGATTAGATTCAGTTTCTGTAGTTCATAGGATCCTAGGAGTTTACTAGGCAATTGACCCAGAGGTCATTTCAAGCCTGGCCCAATGTAATACCATAGATGCGCTAGTCAATACCCATGACTGCATTTAGTAATGATTGCCCATGAGTAGGAGGGCTGTGGGCGCTATCCCCGGTAAGAATTTACAGTGCCCCTTCCACTCATCCAGGTTACTTTTGAACAGTGTCATAGAGGTGCTCTGTTTCAAATGAATTTGTAGCCTATTTCAAAGACCCAATAGTCACTGGGAGACACATCTGTGTCTCCAGCATGTCCTAGTTAAGTCGCAAGCCATATTTAGGTCCCTGAAACAGGTAGCTCTAGTCCCATTTGCTTTATGGATGTGCAGCAAATTCATTAGGTTTGCGTCTGAGATTACTCTGTAAGCCAGGCATAAGTCTCCCCTAAAAAGTCTATATGATACAGAGTATAGTAACAGGGACTTTAGTCAGTCTGTGTAAGGCATGTGCTGGTGTCCCTTGATGATCTTTGTTAGAAACCTCTGAGGTCTATCCAATTGCTACAGGAGCTTTGTGCGGTACATGCCAAATGGGGCGTTATAATCAATTATGGGCCTGATTAATGCCAAGTATACAGGGGTTATAACCTGTTTTGTTCTCAAGGCAATGCCTTTACTAATCAAGCGTGCTATGTATAAAGCCTTCCTTACTACCGTAGACACATGGTGGTCAAAGTTAAAGTCGCAGTCAATTTGTGATGCCAGATCCTTTACCATTTTGTAAGTATTTAGGGTATTGTTTTTGATTTGATAGTGTGAAGGGACATTGTTTTTGCCATAGGGAATGATGATGCATTTCTTTGCATTCAGTTTGAGACTGTGACTAAGGCACCAGTCATTGACCTGCATAAGACCCTCTTGGAGTATACTGACAAAATTTGGGAATTCAATAATTGCACCTACTTTGCAGTTGTCTGCAAACTTGGTCAGCCGGAACCCCTAAGTTTTGACCTGAACATCTGAGAAGTATATACTAAATAGTAGGGGGCCTGCACTGACCCTTGTGGCACACCACTTGTGACAGATATGCTGGTTGATGCGGAGTCAACCACTTTGATAGTGTGTGCCCGGTTTATGAGCCAGTTGGCAACCATCTTACAACAAAGGGGTTTACATTCAGCTTGCTAAATTTTATTTTATTTTACTTTATTTTACATTTGTTGATCGGGCTGGTCCAACTGGATACTGAGCCCATTTTCAGTGGAGGCCTGGGGAGAAAAGCTCCAAAAATACTTTCATTGATAAACAGAAATTACAGAGAATAACACTTTAGTTAATGAGCATTTACAGTATCAAGTTCTGTCAGGTGCAAAAGTTAGGACCTTAACATACTTAGTAACAGTCAATTTACTTGTGGACTAAAAATTAGTAGGCAGAAAAGGTGGAAGCACTAGAACTAGATGGAAATGTTAGTCAGGGTTTATGCAGGGGCAGAGCCAGCGGGTTCTAAGGAAAGTTTTGAGCTGGGTTTTAAAGCAGCGAGGAGAAGAGATGGAAGAGAGATTTAAAGGAAGAGAGTTCCAAGATTTTCCAATAGTGTTAGAGAACAAGGAGTTACCTGCCAAGTTTTTGGCTTTACAAGTTGCTATGAGAAGTTTGTTAGAAGAACGTAGGCATTTGAGGTTGCAGTAAGGAGTTATAAGGGAAGTGAGTATCGGAGTATTAGTGGGCTTGTACAGATTTTTTTGGGCTAATGAGAGTTGATGAAACAAGATCAGATTTTGCAATTCTAGCCAT